>NW_025402219.1:85432-123636 GCF_020080835.1 Cotesia glomerata
GGGCGATGATCGGTTACGAGAGTGAAAGAATGACCATATAAATAAGGTCGAAAATGATTTACTGCAAAAATTATAGCAAGGAGTTCCTTTTCGGTGGTAGAATAGTTTATTTCCGTGTTTGAAAGTGTCCGAGAAGCAAAGGAAATTGGCAAGTCCTTCCCAATTGGGCCTTGACTTAAAACTGCACCAAGTGCATAATTAGAAGCATCGGTAGTAACTATAAATTTCTTATTAAAATCTGGGTATTGGAGTAACGGTTCGCTACATATCATATCCCTTAACGTCTCAAATGAACTCTGTTGGGTGTCACTCCATTTAAAGATAGCCTCCTTTTTTAATAGGGAAGTTAAAGGTTTTGCTAATTTAGAGAAGTCTTTGATAAAACGTCTATAATAACCCACTAATCCTAGGAATGATTTTATATCTTTTACTGTCGTGGGTACACAAAAACCTTTTACGGCTTGAATCTTTTGTGGATCTGGTTTTACACCACCATCTGTAATTAGATGTCCTAGGTAAACTATTATTGTTTTTTGTAAGAAATTACATTTTTCAGGAGATAGCGTAAGACCGGCATTTTGGTAAACGGGCAAGTAACTTTCTTAATTTATTTGAATGTTCTTCTAAAGAATTTACATAAACTACGATATCGTCCATGTAAACAAATAACTCGACTTCTGAAGTCCTGAGAGAATGCGATCCATAAGACGCTGAAAGGTCGCGGGAGCATTTTTAAGCCAAAGGGCATACGGTTGAATTCATAATGACCATAAGGGGTCGAAAAGGCAGTTTTTATGTTTAGAGGTTGATCCATCATTATCTGATGAAACCCAGAAGCAAGGTCGAGAGTAGTGAAATATTTTGCATTCCCTAATTGGTCAAGAATATCTATTATATTTGGGAGTGGATAGGCGTCACTAACTGTTTTTTCATTTAGACCACGATAATCAATAACCATTCTTCAACGAGGCTCGTTTGAAGGGCCTGGTTTGTCCGAAACGATCCACACAGGCGAGTTGCATGAAGAGTCAGAGCTTGAATGATGTTGGCTTTAAGGAGCTCATCTTACTTGTTTCTGGACTTCCTGTTTTAATGATTGGGGATTCCGATACTGTTTCGTATTAATTGGTACCTCATCAGTGGTAACTATTTTATGTTTTAATATATCGGTAGCTTGTAATTTATCACCCGGGAGATGAAATTGAAATGGAAATTTTTTTATTATGGCTAAAACGCTGGTTTTTTCTAATTCATTTAAATGATCTAAATTAAGATTTTCTGTCAATAATACAAATCTATTGGCGACGGCTTGCTCAGTTATTTCCTCGGAAGATCTCGTTTTTTTATTCCGCGTCATCGAGGGTAGAATCTCAAAATCTTCGATCTCTCACAGGCGGGATCGTTAAATTTACTGGATTGGTTAGGGTATTAATAGCAAAAATTTTAACATGATTTTTTATAGGTGTCGTCAATACTTCACCGAGATAAACTCCAGGTCCCGTATTAATCCTCCTTATGTAACCAGGTTCTTTTCGGTCGCCCTTAATTTTAATCGTCAGTAATTTTTTTGTTCTAGGAGGTAGATAATGGGATGTATGGCCACTCAATTCAATTTGTTGGTCGCCTAAAATTAAATGACCCGGTAGATTATCTTTAAAAATTAACTGAGCTTCTTGTTTTTGCAAAAAGGGTACTCCGAGAATACCTTCCTGTTTAATGGGGAATGAATTTTCAACTATTTGAAATTTTATTATTATACTATGTACATTAAGTTCGACTTCCCCGTGAGTGTGTAACATACCTGAACCAATTCCAGTTAGATTAAAAATAACGTTTGAATTTACGAGAATTTCGGAAGTGAGAGAGTTAGCTTTTATTAAATTTAATTGTGCACCGGTATCTATTAGAAATATAGCTTGTTTATTATTGAATTTATTATTATTTAACTTTATGGTGGGTAGGCCAGGGGTGTCGTGAATATTTAATTCGTAGTTGACTCGGTAGATTGCGAACGCGCTACCACTTCGGTGTTCCGTGTCGCGTTCTTCCGCGGAACTTCGTTTGAGTTTAAATTACTGCTGTTACGAGCATTTTTTCTACGCTCCCTATATGCTTCTAATTTACTTGGATATTTCTCAAAACAGTTTTCTTCGGTATGCCCGTGACGTGAACAGAATGGACATATTATCTCACTTTTATCTTTTTCCTCCACCGGACAATTAGCTACTGTATGATCTAGTGAACCGCAACGATAACATTTTTTAACTTTATCTTTATTGATTATGTATATTTTACCGTTTTTCGCGGATGCTTTAATGAAAGAAGATGATTGATTTACACCGAACAATGTTTTCCGATTCTCGGTTTCTCGGTCTAGATGTGAAGCTACATTTATCGCATCTCCCAATGAAACCGGATTATCTTTAGTAATAAGGGCGCTAAGTAAAGAGT
Organism: Cotesia glomerata; assembly: GCF_020080835.1. Classification (NCBI taxonomy): domain Eukaryota; kingdom Metazoa; phylum Arthropoda; class Insecta; order Hymenoptera; family Braconidae; genus Cotesia; species Cotesia glomerata. The sequence continues at coordinate 87,884 of NW_025402219.1, forward strand.
TCCGGAGCCCTCGAGTAAAACCCATGGTTGCAGCATGATTCAGAATACATCTGACTCCAACGGCTTCCGACGGTTGATATTTTTCTTTAATCGCCTCGATTCCACGACTTAAAATTTCGCTTACTCGTGCCCCATATGCCTCGGTGTTCTCGTCGTTTTTTTGTTTTATCCCTTTAAGTTCATCATGAATGTGCTCGATGTCAAATATATTTGAGAATGAATTTTTTAATAGACTAATTAATTCATCAAGGTCAGCTGGGTCACCGCGATTGACTATAAGTTGGTCCGCTTGGCCTTCAATTTTATTTCTAATTAAAGCAAGGAGGTTTGTTCTATCTCGGAGGTGGACGCGAGAATCTTCAAGTTTACTTTGTTTTATAAATTTTGCTAAGGAACATGATTTCCCGTCGAACCGCGGGACAAGGTCAACAGCTAGTTTTAAATTCATATACGACGTTGGGATAGAAAAGGGGTCAAGATCAGAGTTGTTTGTTGAAACATTATAATTTGAGGACCTACTGTTTGAGCTAGTTGACTAGACGGATATAACTGCAGATAATAAAGGCGCTGGCGGAGCGTTAATAATCGCTCCATCGATTATATTGGAAGAATCATTATTGTCATTCTGAAGGGCGGGAGAATTATTACTGTTGCGAGTGATTCTACGACTTGGGGTTGAATTTGTTTGATTTAGCTGATTACCACTACGGCTACTGACGCGACTACGACCTCGGCGTGACGGCATTTTATTTTAAATTCTAATATACGAAAGTAACAACTAAAATTTTTACAACTAAATACAATATAGACTTATAATAACAATCGTTCGTAAATTACAAAAGAGAGTTTTATATGATAATTAAACTAATCTGAAAATTGGTACTTTTACTCTTCCGTGGATTCCTTTTCTTTTAATAGACCTTTTGACGGTGACACTTCTCTCGATGGGGGATGACGAGGTTGACGTTGATCCAGGTGATGAACTCCGATTATCGATGAACTCCGCTGCTTGATCCGTTGATGGCACTCCTATCGTAGTTGATATGTTCCCTTGAAAGACGATGATCCTTTAGCCCCAATGGAATAACTTCTTATCTGATGATGACTGATGATTATCCGTAGATGATATTTTGAAGAAAAATAAGTGTTTACAATTGCCTATGATTTCAGAAATTTTATTGCGTGCGGCTACTGAAATCAACCATCTCCGACATTCGTCCTTCGCTTAAGGGAAACGCACGGAAACCCGTTAAGAGAGTGGTGGCTGGATATAAATCAATTTATCACTTATCACTTATATTATTTATTCGAGTCTAACTGTTCAATTTTATTGATCACTGATTTTATGACAAAATTTATCTAACTGTTCAATTTTAATCGTACTGTTTAATTCACTGAAAATCTACTATTTCACTATCAAATAATTAATTAATATAGTCTTAAAAGTTTATAGTTTATCTGAACGCACAATTATAAATGTCAATTTTCAAGAAAAACACAGATAAAGTTTTATTCGCGAAATTTAAAATTTCCACGCACTGAAACTGGCGAATCCCACGTCTGACACCAAAATATTATGCTTCCATCTAGTGGATGTTATTTTTATTTATTGAAAACTTTACTTACTGTAGTTCTTTCGCCCGGGAGTATTAAAATACTCGGTTTCAGTGCGGGAAAGGAATCATTTTAAATAAAAGAATTCTATTTAGACGTTATTTAATTTTGATCAAAATTATTTAGTTGGTTTCAATTTATTATTCAAGTTGACAAAATATTAAAAGCTTCAAAATATAAAATTGAGGTTTACAATGACGTGATCTTAGCAATCTAAACTCTCGGTGAGAAGTGTCGTTACATAGTTTTTCCGAAGAGCTTCAAACTCCGTTCTTCTCCCACCATAACTTCCATACATACTTCCACTCTAAGGAATACATAAGCACACACATTTTCTACTACATATAAATGATCCTTATATACTAACATGTATTTTCTCTATATCTATATATATTTATTTCAGCCTATCGGCCTGAAAGTTGGACTTCACTAATATACACTTTTAGCAATACAGTCATTATGTTTATTTAACTATTTTTATTAATTTAACAGACCCTTTTTAAAATCTATTTATACTAAAAATTAACTTATAATTAACTTGAAATTAAATTACAATAAAAATTATAATAAACTATAACATGAAAATATATATATTATATTGTTTATAATATGTTGGATTAATGTTTGAGTTTGACTAATTAATAACTTGAATTAAATATTATTTCTATTATTTTACAATCGGATTTTCTAATAAAATTATAAGTCAATTTAATTATTATCATGTATAAAAGAATAGACATTATCGTTTAATTATAAATTAAATAATAATTAAATAATGATTCAATAATAAATTAATAGTAAATTAATTAAATAATAATTATTAATTATAAATTAAATACAAGATAATAATTATTAATTATTTTAACTTAATTTTGCTTAACTACATTATTATATAAAGTTAGATTTTAACAGTAAATGTTATTTAACAATCTTATTTTTGTTTAGTTACCTATGGTTTTTTATTATTCTTTGTTACTTTTAGAACAAGGGTTTATTGAGTTTCACACGTGTCTTTTACGACTTTTCCTCATAGGGTTTTAAATTCCATGTGGCGAGAAATAGTCCTTGAATTACTCAAGTACCTTTTATGGGTTCTGAAAATTCGGTTACAATGTCCTTTTGTACCGAAATATGTTTTTCCCTTATTTTATTTTATTTTCTTTTGTAAATAAAACAGAGTTAACCAAAAGATGTTTATTACAACTGGTAAGAGTAAAAACATGAAATAAATGATTTGAATATTTACTTCGAATATAAAATTTAACTAATTTTAATCATTTAATATTTACTAATTTGAATATTTCGTTTGAATTCACGCTCTCATAATAGGTAGCGCTCTAATAACAGGTAGCGTCACCTGCTGGATGCACTAGGTGCATCACACTACACGAACGCCAATAATTTGTGCTTATAAGCATTATAAGCGTGAGCGCTCAAAGCGTGTGAGCGTCCAACGCGAATGCACCCTAAATTATACACCTTCAGAAATTATTTAAATTAATATAAAAAATATTCTTATTTTTTTTTTAATTAATATTTTTATCTTTGTTCTATTATTTTACTTTTCCCTTTTCTACCGTGAACTTAATCAATTAGTAATGGCTCACGGTGAGCATTTCGCGCCATTTACGGAGCAGATGGCGCTGAAACCATCTCGACAAGTTCGGACGCGTCACACCATAGATTTCGCATCCGCTTTGATATATATGGTTTCTTCTTTTTCTAAAATTTTGTGGTCTCTATCTTAGTAGCGTGAACAAGCTCGAAAACCGAAATATCTGAAAAACGTATGTATGCTACCAGAATTATGCTTGTAGCCGAAAGTTTATATATTATACTTAGCAATTATAAACTAAAAGCTCCAATTTAATAATGGTATTAACTGTGTTTAGTGCTTAATTCAATAATTTATTAATTTTATTATTCAGAATAAGGACTTTCTTTTCGGCGGAATAAGAGGCTTATTTTTCATCAATCTTTAATATATATATTATCGGGCCTGGTATAAAATATTGAAAAATAATGGGTGGTGATGAAGGTACTGCTGTTCAAAACAAAATGCAACAAGATTTAAAATTATTGGTAATAATTTTATTTTATTATTTTTTTCTTAATTACACATTAATTAATCATTTTTATTTTCTGTCTTTAATCTAAAAATTTTTGATTGCATCATCATCTATTCATAATTGCCATAGAAATTCATCCAAAAATCCACGATATTTTTTTCAACTTCAAGTACTAATAATTTTTCTAATTCCACCATTGAATTTTTCAGGATACGAGCAAGCTAACAGCTTTGTCACCTGAAGTCATCAGTCGCCAGGCAACAATTAATATTGGTAAAAAAAAAATTCTTTATAATTATAATTATAAAATTTATCATGATCCACGTTGTATGGTATAATGTAAAATGGTTCATTTTCAACACGTTATTATGCGAGTATTTAAACCGGTTAAGAGAACTAGTTATCATTTCACTTGCGACAAATAATCATTTGTTTAGTGATAGTTTTAAAAATGTCCTGGAGTTGTTAGATAAATATTGTCTTTGTAGAAGTAGACGAAAATAGACAAAATATTTTTTTATTTGTAAAACAACTATTTTCTATTCTACACAAAAGTTTATCAAAATCTAATACATTAGACTAACAAAAATCATAATTTAATAAATTAGTTTTATGGATTTTAATTACTTTGAGATTGATGGATGTACAATTTCACAAAATATTTAATTAAAAATTTTTTGTTTCGGTGAGTATTTTAAATGTAGTTCCAATTATATCAGCTAAAAAATTTAAGTGTAATACTATGAAAAAAATTTTTTTCTTTACTTTTTAATGTAAATATTTTAATGACCATAAAATGGTAAAATTAAGAATTTTTTTTTAATCAAATATTTTATTACTGATATAATTTTCTGGTACTTTTTAATTCAAGTATGTTCTATTTTTTAATCACTCAAAAAAAATTCACATCTGAAAAATCTAAAAAAAAAAATATATTTGACGCTCTTCAAGACAAATTTCACAAAAAAAAATTGTGACCACTCAGAAGTTATTATAAAAAAAATCAAAAAGTTATTCATACAAAGTTTTACAACTCGATAAAATTGTAAGCATAATCTCCCTACCAAGGCATGTAAGATATAGAATTACATGTATAAATATTCTGTTAAATATTGTGTTCTAATAATCCTCCAGTTGGTTTTTATATGATAGAATATTTCAAATTACTTATAATTTATTAGTTACATTTTTTTTTGCATAGGATCTGAAATCTCAATTTTTTTTTAAATACAATTAATGAATTTTTTTCTATTAAGTCTACAAATTACTATGTCTAAAACTCCGATTTAAGCTTCGAAAATCTGCTTAGTTTAATTAAGAAATTAAAAAATGAAAATAAAGATTTAGGTTTTATTATGTACTCACATTTCATACATAATATTTACAAACAAAAATAATTTTATGGAACCAAAGTATGGTGTAGATTATAGAACCATAAAATTTTCATATATTAATTCATAAATTCTTAAAATCGATAAGAAAAGTTTATTACAATGAAACAAAATTGAGAAAAAACTGATGGTTAATTTTAAATTATAATAATATTTTTTTTTTTTTTTATTAATTGCAGGTACGATTGGACATGTAGCTCACGGAAAATCAACAATTGTTAAAGCGATATCAGGTGTCCAAACTGTACGTTTCAAGAACGAGCTCGAACGTAACATCACTATTAAGCTTGGTAAGTTATTTAAATTATTTTAATAATTCAAAACCATTCTTAAATCATATCATCTATCTAATATATATTTATTTAAAGCAAAAAATTATCAATTAGACATGAATATTGTTCCAAAGCAATAATGCTCTAATTGATTACAATTACATGATATTAATTTGTTTAAATATTTATTTTACAAATAATTAATAAAATTGCTCATACTAAAAACTAATTAAAATGCATTGAACAAAAATTTTTCAACGAAGATTTGGAAGAGGATTGAAAATTTCCATGAGAGTGAAAATAAAAATCAAATTACCAATAAATATATATGCATAGATATATATATGAAAATAAAAATGGCAGCCGGTGTGTGCAGAAATTAAATTAAAACAGAAAAAAAATATGAATCAAAAAGAATGACGCCAATTTTCACTGTTTGGCATTGCAGAAGCACGTGCAGCTGAGACGACAACCGGTGAATTGGCAGATGTACCTGGGCAAGACGATACAAGTGACATGCCGCCAATATCTTCCAAACGTACGAGATCAACATCACGTACAAGATCAAGCATAACACCACCACCACCGGCGCCAAAACGTTCACATCTTGACATAATTGTTTCACCTACTATTCAAACAAACCAAACAAATAATCAACTAATGATAGCTAATCCGTTAACACCAGAACCAACTCCATCTCCATCACCAATAATTTCGGAAACTATTGACCCGGTTGCTCAAAATATTCAACTTAAACAATGCCATGTTTATCTTGAAGACATAAGCAAACAATTAAATGAGATTAATTCTGATAAAGAAACATCTAAATCAAAAAGAAGAACTAGTCGAAGTAGTAAAAGAACAGGAAAGAAAAAAGGCGTGTACGAAGTTGAAAAAATTTTAGATAAAAAAATAAAAGACGATGAAATTATTTATTATATAAAATGGAAAAATTGGTCATCAAACAGTAATACATGGGAACCTATTTCTAATTTAACTGATTGTTCTGCGCTAATTGAAGCTTATGAAAAAAATCAAATTGATTTACTGAACAAATTTCGAGAGTTGGAAAATTTTTATCCTACTTCTGTTGATGTCGAGAATTATATGAAGCAATTAATTAAGCGTCATCGCTCGGTTAACAATATTAATTTCAATAACGACGAATTAATTAATAATTGTAAAATATATTTTCGAATTAAAGATGATAATAATGAGACTAAGACTGGTGAAGCAAATAGTCTCGATGATGCAAGTAATGTTCAAGAAGCATCCAAAAATAAAGCGAACAATGTGATTAATTGTAAAAATATTCTGGATATTAAGACAATAACTGAAAAAATAAAAGCAGCAATACTAAGCTTGATGTACAGCACAGCACGACGTGAGCAGTTAGATTCACTAAATGATTGGAAACGTGAAATAAATAGTATAACAAATGGTAAGCCAATAATTGGAATTGAAAACAATGTTGATTTAGAGCTAGCGCCAACGGATTTTTTTTACATCGAAGATTACTTACCTGGAGCAGGTGTTATTATACCGGATGAACCACCAATTGGATGTGAATGTACATCATGCAATGCCAATAGTGACTGTTGCTTTCAACAAAATGACAGTTTGTTTCCTTACACAAATGCTTGTCGTGTTCGTGTACCAGCTGGCACGCCAATTTACGAATGTAACAAACGTTGTCGTTGCAACGACCAATGTCCAAACCGTGTTGTTCAACGTGGTTCACATTTAAACCTATGTATTTTTCGCACAAATGGACGAGGCTGGGGAGTTAAAACTACAAAGCATATTAAAAAAGGGACTTTTATCACTCAATACGTCGGAGAAGTTATAACAAATGAAGAAGCTGAAAAACGTGGAAAAGAATATGACGCTGCTGGGCGCACTTATTTGTTTGATCTGGATTACAACGAGTCTGAGCACTGTCCTTACACAGTTGATGCTGCTGTTTACGGAAATATATCCCACTTCATTAACCACTCGTGTGATCCAAATGCCGCTGTCTACGGAGTATGGATCGATTGTCTTGATCCTAACTTACCTAAATTAGCATTATTTGCTACGCGTGATATTTTTAAAGATGAAGAAATTACATTCGATTACATGCGCGAAGCAAGTGGCAAAGAAACTGATAGTTCTAAAGACGTTAATAATTCTGGAATTGGAGGAGCAAGTGGTAATAGTGGAGGTGATTCTTTATTGCGACAACGCTTGGAATTACCCTCCTCGTACAATAACGAAGATGATGATAAAATAAAAAACCGTACTAGATGTCAATGTGGTGCTAAATGTTGTAGACAATATCTGTTTTAATTTAAAATTTAAAAGAATTTTTGAAATTCTTTATTTTTATTTTCAATTACTACTTATTCACATTGTATGATTCATGTGAATGCTTTTTATCAAATAAATACTTTTTTACATTGTTAATATCATAATTATTATTATTATCATTATTACTGCACAATGTTGTTAAGTGTTAGTATTATAATGGTTTTATGAAATTGTTGATTTTTGTGATAACTAATTAATTAATTTGCAAAAAAAAAAAATTATCACGGTTGATATGTTGTCAAAAAAAATTATATTTGAGTGTTTCATGTGAATTATTATAATTTGTTTGATTAATTAACTAAATGTTAAAGGAAATAATTATTATTATGAACTTAAAAAAAAAAATAAATCACAAAAAAAGGCTTTTTTTTTGTTACTTTTTGTTTATTAATAATTTATATTAAATGTTTGTATGGTAAGGGATGTTGATTCGGCGATTGTTGAATATGAGCTTAAGGTAATTTAAAAAAAAAGGAGGATTTCACTATTATTAATAATTTAAAAAATATCATAAATTTGATCTAGAATTTATATATCTAGATTTGAAATTCATTATTAACTTGAATATATCGTTTTCAGGGTACGCAAATGCAAAAATTTACCATTGTGATAATCCAAAATGTCCCCGGCCAACTTGCTACATTTCTGGTGGATCCAGCAAAGACGACTCATTTCCTTGTATTCGGCCTGCTTGCTCAGGACGATTCCAATTAGTAAGACATGTTTCGTTTGTCGATTGCCCTGGTCACGACATTTTGATGGCTACGATGCTTAACGGCGCAGCTGTTATGGATGCAGCACTATTGTTGATTGGTGATTAATCAAAAAATTATTTAATTATCTGTATAATTAAGAGAATAAGGAAAATTTTATCTCTGGGATATTTATACGATAAAATGAGTTTTTTAAATTATATTTAGTATCATTGGAAAGGTATCGGTCTGAATTTATGCTTTTTCAATGTTTGATATTCTTTTCAACAATAGTTTTTTTATTTATTTATATATACCATACGCCGATCGGCATTATACAACAAAGTTAATAAGGTGAATAAGAGAAAAAAAAAGTATAAAAGAATAATTAATATATAAAGTTCAAAGTTGGAGACAGAGACAGATCGATCATTACAATATGCATTTAAACCTGGAGATAAATGATTGGAGTGTTCCGATGAAGAAGTCTCCATCTGAACGGAGCTTGTTGACTAGATTCGCAATTATTTTACGTGAACCGTTTATGACGTAGTTTTTATTTGAAAGAGAGGTCTTGAGCAGACGGTTGTGTCCTAGGTTCTGTTTATTATTATTGTTAATGAAATCGAAATATTTTAGAGCATCGGGGGCTTCAATTAGGCTGGTGAAGACTTCGAAGAAAAAGATGATCAATTTATTATGATAAATTTTCGAAGTAGTTATAAATAGCTTCAAATTTCACGATATACGTAATTTTTTTATATATTTATTTTGTTTCGTACATGTGAATGATAATAATATCATTATATATCAAAAATTATTTTATATAATTAAGAGACTAAGAAAAATTTTGTAATGAATATATCTTTATCATAAATTGGGTTTGATATTTTTTTCAGCGATAGTCATTTACGATTTAAATAATTGAGAGAGTAAGAAAAATTTTATGACGAGCATATTATTATTTTTAAAGGAATTTTCATAGTTAAATTTGGTATCATCAGAAAGGTCTTGATAAGAATTTGGTCCTTTTCACGATTTTATAAATTTTTCAGTGATAGTCAATTTTTTGAAGGAGTTTTGAATAGTTTGTTGGTTCTATAAATTTGTTCCGTCACATTTGTCCATTAAATTATTTGTAATTAATCTTGTGATAGCAATATTATTTTTAAAATTTATTTAAAAAGTATCCAAACTATGTATAGTGTGATTAGAAATATCAAAAAATCATTAAGTTAAAGTTTTCTTATTCATAATCCGTGAATCTCGAGTCGCATAGTGACTATAGGTTGTTAGTAATTAATATCTATTCATAAATAATTTAATATTAATACTTGTCTATTATTTTACAGCGGGTAATGAATCATGCCCACAGCCACAAACATCGGAACATTTGGCTGCAATTGAAATTATGAAATTGAAGCATATTGTTATATTGCAAAATAAAATTGATCTAGTAAAGGAAGGTCAAGCACGAGAACAATACGAACAAATTTTAAAATTCGTTCAAGGTAAATTTCAATCGTGATAAGTATAAAAAAAATATCGGTTCTTTAAATTAAAATAAAATTTATTTATTTTATTTTGAAGGTACTGTAGCTGAAGGCGCACCAGTGATTCCTATCTCAGCTCAATTAAAATACAACATTGAAGTACTCTGTGAGTATATTGTCAAAAAAATTCCCGTTCCTCTTCGGGACTTTACTTCAGAACCACGTTTAATCGTAATTCGATCATTTGATGTCAACAAACCCGGCTGTGAAGTAGATGATCTTAAGGGTGGTGTTGCTGGTGGTAGTATTTTGAAGGGAGTTTTGAAGGTAAAGAGAAAAATAATATTAAAAAAATATGATTTGGAACTCACGTATGCATAACTGTTCATTTAATTTTATTTAATTAACTATTTGTTTAAGGTGGGAATGGAAATTGAAGTACGCCCAGGATTAGTATCGAAAGATGGTGAAGGAAAATTGACATGTCGTCCTATATTTTCCCGTATTGTGTCATTATTTGCTGAGCAAAATGAATTACAATTCGCTGTCCCTGGTGGATTAATTGGTAATCTATCTTTTTTTGAGTTTTAATATTTTTAAGTTATCTCTAAACAATTGATAAATTAAAAAATTAATACAAGTAATATCGCGTGGCAAAAGGTGAAAGGGCGCATACTTTTTTCATCGTCAATAGACTGGTAGAAATATTCTACGCATAAATATCAATCATTGATTTTCCATAGCTAAAAGGACGTATGTCTTTAGTTATGCACCCTTTTAATATAAGGAATTTGAAAATTTTATAACCTAATGCTAAAAAGGCCAACAAATTTTTTTTTCTGAGTAATTTATCATAGGGGCGTATTCTGACTATTCCGTTTTTTAAAAATTAAAATTTTAAATATTTAAAAAATTATTTTGATTTATAGCGTACCTATAATCCAAGACAATAATTAAAGAAAAAGTGAAATTTTAATTTTTTTAATTTAATTTTTTACAAATTTTGAGAAAAAAAAATGTGTCATAGGTCAAAAAAATTTATTACTGTTTTTTGGATCTAACTTGTCATTTGAAACTATTTATCGAAATTTTTTATTGAAACTTAAATTTTTTATTATGCGCCCTTTTAGCTTTAGGAACTACTTTTCAAAAATCTAGAAAAGTTTACAATCGTGAATGATTTTTCTTTCAATTATTTTTTCTGCCCTCCGGTCGGAAAGTGGCAACTTTCTGGCCGCTGCGCTAAACAAAGTTGCCACATTCCGGCTACGTCGAGCAGAAAAATAGTATACACAACTTGGCCAGTAAATAAGAAAGCCTCAGATCACATGTTTGTCAACCTCGGCTTCGCCTCGGCCAGCAATTACATGTGATCTGAGACTTTTCTTATTTTACTGGCCTAGGTATGTAATATACTATCAGTGTAAGGTAAAAGCCCCAATATATGATCATGTACCAGTATATGATCACTCCATGTATTTGTATACCTATATTTGCGAATATAGATATACAAATACATGGAGTGATCATATACTGGGGCTTTTACCTTACACTTTAGTAAAAAATTTGACTATCTTTTTTTATGAAACTATTTTTTACTTATTTTTAATAAAATGTATGTTTCGTTTAAATAACAGGTGTTGGAACGAAAATTGAACCAACTCTTTGTCGTGCTGATCGTTTAGTAGGACAAATATTAGGAGCAGTTGGTGCTTTGCCTCAAATATTTACTGAATTGGAAATTTCCTACTATCTTTTGAAACGTTTGCTCGGAGTCAGAACTGAAGGAGATAAAAAAGGAGCTAAAGTAAGGATCTTGTTTAATAATTCTTATCTATTTATTAAAAAAAGTTTCTATAGGAAGTACTTTGATCTTCAACAAATCAAACAGACTTTCCTTTATTCAATTATAGCTGTCGATAGTTCTGTTAAAAATTATTCTTTACAAGTAAATAAACCATTTTTTTTTATTTTAGGTACCGAAATTATCACGTAATGAAGTTTTGCTTGTTAACATTGGATCATTGAGTACCGGTGGACGTGTTATAGCCACAAAAGCTGATTTGGCTAAGATTTGCTTGACTAACCCTGTCTGTACTGAGGTTGATGAAAAAATAGCATTGTCAAGACGTGTTGAGAAACACTGGCGTTTAATTGGTTGGGGACAAATTCGTGGAGGCGATACTATCAAACCTGTAATCGATCGTCAATAATTCCCAGGAAATAATTGCTTCTCAAAAAAAAAAATAAATAAATAAATAACGACGCTCTTAAATAATTACTAAGCTTAAGAAAACATTTATAATAAATAATAACTATTATTATTTGTAAAATTTTTCATTAATGGATCGTATAAAATATATAAACGTTTTGATAAAAGTCAAAATTAATTACCATTTATTCATATTATATAGGTGTTCATCATGTATAATTCATATAATGAACTGTAATTTCAAATCATCAAAAACCAAAAATTGTAAAAATCTTTTCTCAAAATTTTGATAGCACAATTTCAATTTCTATCTTTAAATCCCTGCAACTTCCCGCTAATTCCATACCTAGGCGCTTAAAATTGCACTCATGTTGTTTTCGAGCTCAAAAATACAATTTATGTGTTATTTTGAGCTCTCCGAGCTCAAAGAGATAGCTTTTCTATGCTTTTGAGCTCTTCGAGCTCGAAAGTCTGATAGAAGTTCGATATAACACTATTTTTTGAATTTTCAAGTCGCAATAACTTTTGAATAAATCAACTGATTTTCTAGCAGTTTACGGTAATCAACGCAGCTTTTTGAGCTCTTCAAAGAATCTTAGAGCTCGAACCGGTCAGACTTAAAATTACATAGAAATCCTGAAAAAAACATTTTTTTCGTTAACGATTTTTATTTTTGAGATTATTTTTTATTTTTGTATTACTCATGCGGGAAAAGTAGTATCTTGACGCTCGCTGTTGCGGTTGAAAAAGAGCCGTTTGCCCATTTTAAAATTATGCGTGAGTTTTTTCTTAAATGAAACTGTTTTTTGAATGCAAGTTTACTTGTCGCACGCAAATTATTCTTGGCGCACTCAAACTATCCTTGTCGCATGCAATTGACTGTGAAAACTGCTAAAATTAAAATAAATAACAAAAAAAAAACACAATCTAACTGTCAATATTAAAGAAGTGAGGTTGACATAACAACCCTGTTGAAATAATCCCATAGATTCCAATAAAAAATAACTTTATTGGGGTCTAATGTGCTTTTGTCGCTGCAAATCCATATACAGATCTATACAAATTTTCAAAGCAAAAAAACGGAAAGTTTAATGGAATTTATATGTCTCAAGAATTTCTATCTGGATTTTAATGGAATTTGTATGCCTAGAGAATTTCTATCTGGATTTACCAAGATGTACTAGAGCAAGTGGGTTCTATTAGAAAATCCAATAACATAGCGTAATGATAAAAAGTGTTTTCTGGTAGAGTGTCCAGTTTTATGATAACTTTAGTTTAATACGTTTTTATCGGTAAATTAACTTTAAGAGTATCTTACGTCTACTTATATCAATCGGACTATCCCGAGTGGATTTTTATTCCAAGTCTATAGTTATACGACTGGATATACCTAGGTGAAGTTGTGGGCCTTTACAGGAATATTCCATACAGTAATACAGATAATTCTATTTATTTTTATCTGCAAATAACTATCAAAAGGACATCAGAGCTACATAAGAAATTATACCTAGGTGTAGTTGTGGACCTCTATATGAAAAACCAGTATTATATTACAATCACTTTTATGTATTTTCATTTGTAAAATACAATTAAGAATGTCTTATAACTAAATGGTATCAAATGGATTATTCAGATTGGACTTTTATTTCAAGTCCAATGTTATGTATCTGGATATACTCAGATGTAGCTATAGGCCTGTATAGGAATATCCGATATAAAAATAAGAGTATTTTAATGTATTTTTATCTGTAAATAACAATTAGAACTTCCTTAAAGCTATATGAGATCGAATAGACTATCCATACCAAATTTTTATTCCAGGTTTAATGTTACATATTTGGATACATCCAGGTGTAGCTGTGAGCCTCTACAAGAACATTCCATACAGTAATACAGATAATTCTATATATTTTTATCTGCAAATAACTATTGAAAGGACTTCAGAGCTATATAAGAAATGGATAAATTCTTTTTTCTTTTAAGGCTAATTTCTCTTGAAGGACAGATTGGATAGAATTATCGCCACTTTCCGTTTTTTTTTCACGGTTATTTTTGATCATATCCACATCACTTTCTTCAGTGCCAGAAACTAGTTTCGAAACTGGAGGAAATTTGGTACGCTGACTATCTATAGTCTGTTGAAGTTTTTCTTCAGTTTCTGAAAAACAAGACAGGGACAAAAACTGATTAAAAACTATTTCTTCTTTAGAGTTTTCTTTAAAGAAACAAAAAATAATCAATAGATATCTGATAATTTACATTTTGGCAGAAGACAAATTTTGGCAGAAGATGAATTTTCTCCGCTCAAAAATCGATAGAAGAAAAAAAATGTTATTGCAATCCCAAAAAAAAATTTAGAGAAAAATTAAACATACAACAGCTGATTTTTCTTTTAAAAGTTCATGCAAGTTTATTTCTGGCAAGGAATAAAAATCTTTAAACGATAAAAATAAAAGATTTCTGAAATTATTCCTTAATATTTTGTGGAAGTATTCAATCATTATAGTTATTTTTTTTTTCTCATCTATAGAAATTTTTCAAAAAGATAACTTAACCAGTAATGAGAATTACATTAAACAAATTTGATTACTATTTGGGCTAAACCGAATGTTCAATAAAAACTATAATATAAAAATTAATCTAATTTATGTCAATTGAAAAAGAATTTATACGAAAAGTTTAATAAATCCAAAAATGCACGACTCATAATGCTAATATCTTTGTAAAAAACAAGCATAGGAAAACAGATAAAAAGAAAATTTTCATAAATAGTTGTTTGATTATGTTTTTAATTATTTTAACTTTAAATATTTTGAGGTGACAGAAGTAATCTCCATTAAATTATTCATAAAATGTTTTAATTATTTTAATTTGGAAAAATCCCGAAAGTATAATTATTAAAATAGTTGTGAGACAAAGGCAAAAAAATTTTGAAACGTAGAGCCCAATTTCTGATGTTACGCATTGTGAGTCGTGCTATATCAATATTGATTTACAGAATTTTCAAAAGAATAGAATACCTTTCAATCCTGTAATCAGTAAGGGTTTTCACTTAAATTGTTAGGAACATTTTAGCAGAAAGAAAGTATGAATTTTAATCACGCAAAAAAGTCAAAATTTTTCATTTTCATAGTAAAAAATTACAAATTATTATTATTTTAGACATATACGTAAATACAACCGGACTATAAAAATTGATTGTTTTTGCCTACATGAAATCATGCATACATGTTAATTTTTTAAATATTATAATTTTATTAAAGCATTGTTAATTACGCTAGCTACGGAATAATAATTTTATAATAAAACCTAATGGACTCTGATATTATAATCGATACATCAAATAAAAATACTTTCCAATCCCAGAACTACTACAGTTTTCTAATAGCAGTTTATTGAAAAATACTATAGAAAATTAGGATCACATTCTTTAGCGCAAAAATGCAGCCAGGGTATTTTTGAATGGTAGAGTAACGGATTTAAAACTACTAGGTCATTTACGAAAATAAAACGTGATGTTGATAATAGATTATTATTGATTAATCATAAATCATAAATGTGTAATAATTCTTCTAGGAAGTATCTTTGAATTTTTTATAGGAAAGCCTCTCAATATAGTAATATTTTTAAAACTTTGTTAATTATCATACACCAAAAACAAAGTGTAAATTTTTTAATAAAAGCTTATAGATTATAATATAGTAGTTGGTACTCCATACAGAATATCTTACGATTCCATAATCTGTTAAGGTTCCATACAAACAATTATTAAAAATATTTTATGCAGAAAAAAAAAAAAAAACAATAAAATTAGCAGCGCCAAAAAGTAAGCTGTTCTTATTTTCTCAAAATAAAATTTACGAATTCAAATTTATTGGGACACTAACGCAAATAAAATAAATAATTAAAGTTAATTATTGTTAATAACGAACTAATAAATAGATATTCTTGCTATAAAAAAATGTATATCTACAGGTTTTAGGAAGTCTAAATTTAATTATATTTTTTAAATTTTGTTAATTATCATTCGCCAGTAATAAAACAAACATTTTTTATTGAAGCCTAATGGATTCTAATGTTATAAGTGGCATTCCGTACAAAAGATCTTAGAATTCCATAACAAATTTACGAATTTAATTCTACTGTATAAACTACGTCTAATTTTAAAACAATTGTTGATTTAAACGTTATTACTTCATCAACATCTAACTGTTTTACATGCCCTGTTGAAAATCTCCAATAGGATCCCATCAAAAGCGACAAAAGCTACTTAGAAACCAATAAAATTTATAGGTTTCTAAGTGGCTTTTGTCGCTTTTGATGAGATCCTATTGGAAATTTTAAACAGGGTGGTCTTGTTTAGTTATAATTAATAAAAAATCGCAACTCTCATTGTATTTTACATCTATGCTTCCGCCAAAAAAAGCATTGTAGAGCAAAGGGTTAAATATTCCGGTGACAAGTTAATTTACTTTCACCTAAATACACAATTATTGAAGCAAGATACTAACGTTATCGCAGAGAAAAAAAAATTTACTTTTACGATGGTACAAGTTTTAAGGAGCAACAAACTAAAATGTTTCAAGATAAAACAATTTCGGTATACATAAAGAAATATTAATTGTGATCCCAAAAAAAAAGTACAGAAAAAAATTAAACTAATAACAGTTGATAAGTTGTTTGACTTCAAATTTAAGCTCTTTACAAATCTCATGGATGTTTATTTCTAACAAAAAAGATAAAAAATTTTGAACGATAAACTTAAATAAAGAATTTTCCATAAATTTCATAAATAGATAATTGGTGTTTCGAAAAATTTTGATCTATTAATTATAGACAGTCTGAGTAAAATTTAATTTAGGAAGTTTTAATTATTAATTATCATGAGTCAGTAAAAAGAAAAATTTTTTATTGGAACCTAATGGATTCTAATGTTGTAATTGGCGCTCCATACAGAATATCTTTCAATCACGTTCATGAGCTACAAAGGGTTTTTATATTAATAATCAGACATATTCTTAAAAAAAAATAGTGTAGAATTTAATAGTGTAAAAAATAGGAATTTTTCGATTCTTGAGGAGAAAAAAACATTTATTTTTTAGTTATTAAAGACACAAACGAAAATAAAAACCAATTTCATAAACATTAATTAAAGTTGAATAAATGAATTTTTCAATATAAGACAATATATCAAAAAAAATTCTATCAACTTTTTACAGCCAGCCCCAGTACAATAATATTATTAAAGCTTTGTTAACAATTAATTAATATCCACACGTCACACACAAAAAACGAATTTCTTGCGCCAAGAAAATTTTAAGGAAAACGAAAATTATTTTGGAGCAAGAAAAAATTTTCTTGACTCAAGAAAATTTTCTTGACTCAAGAAAATTTTCTTGGCCAAAGAAACTTTGACTTCATTCAAGAAATTTTCAACTTTCCTCAATATTTTCTTGAGCCAAGAAAATTTACTCTCCAGTCAAGAATTTTTTTTTTTCAGTGCAGTAACACAATGAAAGTTTTTATTGTAACCTATCGGATTCCAATGTTGTAATTGGCACTCCATGCAAAATACTTTAGAATCCCATAATCTACTAAGGTTTTAATATCGATTGTTGGAAATATTTTGCTAAAAAATTAAGAAATTTTGATTTGAAAATCCAAGATAAAAGTCGATTTCAGTTTTTCAATAAAAGAAATTAGTAATTTTCTTTCACAAGGACATTTACGCAAACACAATGGATTTATGAAATTAATTTTGATCTTGTCAACAAAGAAAGTGGGATTTTATATTATAATTATAATTGTACTTACAGTTTTCTTTACGTCGTTCCGACAAATAAAATTTTTTTACGTCTCCTTCTGCTGTTACCACGGAATTTATTTTTTGAAACAAAATTTGACACACAATCACTGACTTCTTACAAAAGCTCTTATACGCACAACTCTTAGAGAACAACTGACTAACAGTCCAGGGCCTGGACTCTGGACTCCAGGCTAAGCCAGATCGTGAATAGAGTAACCCCCTTCCTCACTACCACGTGGCTGCAGTGCCTTCGTTTTGGCGGGTAAATATATTTTTTACACATATGACTTTTTCTTTTTTCTTCTCGAGCGTTTACTTGCAATTTACTCACTAGATAACAATACTAAAGTTAGCCAACGTTTTTAATTTTTATTTTTTTTTTTCACTTATTAAATTGGAACCGAAAAATATTTTTTAAAAATTGCACTTAAAGTTATTCAAGTTTTTTACAAATGAAATTTTTTTTTCTTATTTTTTTGTAATAATTTTTTCAATAAAAAAAAATATAAAAATTTTAGATGTCGGCTAACTTAATTTCATCGCTAGATACTACAGTATCTAAATGTAAATTATCAAACGTTTAATGAAATCACTTTTTCTTTGACTTATTTTTCAGAAACTGAAGAAAAATTTCTCAAAACGATTGACAGCCAGCGCGCCAGAGTAATTTATTCAGATATAGAACATTAGTCTTGAAATAAAAATCCAATCTGGATAGTCCACTTAGTATCATATATTTGTTAAACACTCTTGATTGTAATTTGCAAATAAAAATATATAAAAGGAATCTTGATGTAAGACTGGATATTTGTATAGAGGCACATATAATAGCTAAGCCTGGGTATATCCATTTACATAACATTAGGCCTGACATAAAAATCCAAATTTGTATAGTCCATTATATTTCATAGAGGTTTGAGGTAATTTTAATAATTATTTACAGACATAAATACATTAAATTATTTCTATTATAAAGTTGAATATTCCTATAAAAGCCCACATTTACACCTATGGATATCCTCATGAATTTCATGAGACGGGATAAAAATTAAATATGGATAATCATCAATATTACATAATTCTGAGGCACTCTTAAACGTAATTTATAAAAAAAAACATCAAAATTATTTCTATTTTAAAACTGGACTCTCCAATAAAAACTAAATTCTGCTGTAGAATTTCACTATGGATATTCTGCTTGAATCTATTAAATTTTAAAGTATTTTCCAATAGTTACTTACAATTAAAAATCTTTAAAATAATTTTTAGTATGGAGCTGGAAAATCCAATAAAAATGTTGTTTTTTGATGTGTTTTTGTCGCTGCAATTCCTAAGGTATTCCAGTGGATACATTATTTGATTATGTTCGTAACTGCTCATAAAATAACATAGACCAAAATGTCGTGTTATTGGTGTTGGCAGATAAATTATTTATTTCCAGTTTATATGGAATTACTTAAAAATTCTGATATTTTCAGAGTGGCTATTACATGTAGAATACATAATTTTTTCCGATTGAGGAATTGTCATTAAAAATCATTAAAAAAATTTTCTGTTTCGCATTCGGAAATCCACATAGTTTTTTATGTCCATATAGACTTACGAAAAGAACAGATATAAACCTAAGTGTAAGGTGCAGATAAGATCCATACAAATACAAATAACATTATAATCCGATTAATTCCAATAAAGAAACTCCGCTATGATAGACTTACATATAGATTCCAATAGATTCCAAATCTCAATCTATCTGGAAATTTTTTACTCCAGATAGATTACATATAAGCTATTACAGATTCTATTGTTCTGTATGGGACTGTATTGGATGTTTTCAACAGGGAAAGTCATATTTTTAACGAAAGTAAGAATAATTTATTAATATTGAGCTGATTAATTGTGATGAAAATTAATTTAGCAGAAATATGATAATTTTAATAATTTTTGCAAAAAATAAATTATGATATGAAAAAATTTTTTTTAAAATTGACATGTAGGAATTTTATAAAATAAAAAATGAAATTTAATTTTTATGAATAATTTTTTGAAACAAATTTGTTTGTAAATGTAGTACTACCGGTTTTAGAATTTGTGTTCAGAATTTAATGAAATTTGGCATATTGGTACTTTATAATAATGACACTAAAGTTAGCAGACGTCTAAAAATTTTTTAATTTTTTTTATTAATTAAATTACAACTAAAAAGATATTTGTAAAAAATTGCACGTAAGGTAAAAGCCCCAATAGATGATCACGTACCAGTATATGATCACTCCATGTATTTGTATATCTATATTCACAAATATAGATATACAAATACATGGAGTGATCATATACTGGTACATGATCATCTATTGGGGTTTTTACCTTATAGTTTTTAAAGTTTTTTATATATAATATCATAATTAAGCAGTAAAATTTTTGGAAGCCTGGCGAGTCCTGAAAAAAAGATAATATTTACATATTTTTGCCTTTACCATTGATCCTTATGGAAAATTACATACTTTATTTTATTTCACAAAACTGGACGTTCAGATTCTTATAAAAATTGAGACAACGAGAGAAAATAGTATCTAGAACATATTTAATAACAATCAGTATGGTTTCCGAGCATATGAAAATATTTATTAATAAAAAACATTCAAAATTTGTCTCTGTCTCTCTTTTTCCAACGTGATTTAGTATAGGGAAACCTACTACGTTAACCAAATAAGGTTAGGTTTTGGGATTTGACTCTTGTGGTATGGAGGGTAGAGTACTGTTAATTAACCTGTTGGAGAAAACGTTATAATATTAAGCATCTGAAAACAATATATTTGTTTTGCTTCTCGTTCGATTCCCATACCAGAAACTAATATTCTAAATAAATATAAAAAAATTACTGCAAGTTACGTATTAACATACAACAATTGATATATTCAAAGCTAATAATACTTATCAAATCATTTGTAGTGAATAAAAATTTTTAATTAGAAACATAAATTGAAACTTACCGCTGTTTTCAAACGCTTGCATTTTTTCTTAATGTTTCTGGCCTGACTTTTACATGCGATTGATTTTTCAAGGAAACTGCTTACTGCACTTTTTCGGGTTAGCAATTCATTGCGTAGATAACGACAAGATTGGCATCTCGGATTCATTTGCATCCTGCGATAACTTTCACACCCTACGACAACTCCTTTACAGTTCTTTGAGTATCTGAAAATAAAATTAACAAATTATAATAAAATTGAAAGATATTAAAATATTTCATTTGTAAGCGTAATTGTTAGTTTAATATCTAAAATTTTTAAATCTTACTTTTTAATATCTATCATAGTACCAACGCAGACAGGCCATTTTTCAACTGACTTTAAGTAAGTATAAACATCATCCAATGCTGTAATTTTTGTATCCATAGTTATTTCCTCGTAATTTGAACATATTACCTGCGAATAATAGTTACTAAAGAAATTTGATATGGCAAAGAAAAACAATAAATATAAATAATTTGTATACATACTGTAATAGATAGATCGTGATTTATACGTATGTGATATTTAATCTGCTTGGTTTCTGGATCTACTCTCATGAACTCTAATCCATTTGGCTTGTTTAAAAAGACCAAAAATTCAGGCAAAATTGTAACATTTTTCATTTGATCTATGAAGTCTCTTATAGATTTCTGAGAATCTATAGTCATTATAACCACGCTGTTCAACAAAAACTTGCTGCATCCCCTTGTCTCTGATGTTTAAGATTTTTTGTTGCTGTGGTTGTTGATATTCTTCATTATCATTAAAATGAACTTGTATCGGTTGACTGTTGACATTTATAGGTACTTCAAGGTGTTGTGGTGATTCTGAATGGTATGTATATTGATGCTCGACTGTTGGCAAAGCTCCTTCTAATAATTTTTTTTTTTTTAACGGCAGAATATTACTTTTGCCATCAATTATAATATTATCATAATTTTTCACTTCTTCATCTTTAAAATGCATCTGACAAATGTAGTCTGAATTTTTCAAACTTATACCCAAACATTCAGTCCATTTTTCCAATCGCTGTGATGTTTCCTATTCAACAATTAATAAAAAATTTTAGAAATTTGAAAAATTAATGACCTAAACAATTACTGTTGTATAAAAAATAATATACGTAGGAAAAATAAAGATAATTGCTTAAGGTTTTTTATACTTTTAATAAATAAATAAATTTTCTTACGTACCGTGGCTTGGAAAAAAGATAAAAATGGCATATTTTTCTTTGAACCTAAACTTTTGCGACCACTATCGCAATTTTTTATTGCACAAACTTTACCCATCATTTAATAATATTTTAATATTATCTTTTAATAATTTAAAATACACAATATAAATGTTTCAATTTACTTTTTAGCTCTACGTCCACAGTACTTTTTTCAGGTTAGATAATTTATTTAACTACGATAGCCGTTCAAGTTTCAATTACAACACATGTAATAACTACTTTAGTCGATGAGAATACTTACAATTATTTTACTACTTCCAATCGGCAAACTTCAAGCCATCTAAAACAGTTAAGTTCAGATCATACCCTCCACTACACTAGCGCCATTCTGGCCCCTTTATTTAATGCTATTTTGTGGACACTTTTTGAGTCTAAAGGCCATATGAGTGTGTGCTCCTCACCTCTACCCTCCATATCTTGTGGTAACGGTAGTAAAGTCGTCCCGTCCAGTAAGTCGCCGTCGGGTACTTTGGGGCAGGGGCTGCTCACTCAATGCTTTTAGATGGGACCGAATTTTGTCTTTGCAAAGATTCATTCATACCACTACAAAATTGAAATCACTATGTATCTATAGTTTTTTTTTTGTTAGTATAGAAAAAATGTCATGAGTTCTTAGGAAATTGAGAGCGCCCTCTATTGGGTAACGTGATTGGAGAGAATTTAGGCGCGGAAATTGGAACGAAATAATAAATTATTATTGGAATTATGATAACAAATAATAAAATATCAATAGAAGTCAGTTGAAAAATAAAAAATCATCAATAAAACAATAAATGAATAGTAAATACACCAAATAATAAATAATAATAAACAAACCCACTTACGCTCGAGGCTTAAAATTTACTTAATGTGATATTTGGTTGTAAGCTGAGATAGCTCTGAGGGACACTGAAAGACTTGTCAACGTTCAGGCGCACGTTCGAATTTTGCTACCGTGGAATTTTTTTTTTTTTTATTTTTTTCAAAATAAATAATAAAATTAAAGTAATGTCAAAATTGTTTTCTTTTTTTTTTTTTTTTTTTTTTTTTTATAATAAATAAATGAGCAAAATTTATACTTAGGAGAAAAACTACGGAATAAATTATTTTGGCTTTTATTATGAGTTGATAAGTCATTGATTAATAAATTACAAAAATAAAACATTTTTATTGTTTATAATAAATTAATAATAATAATAATAATAGTAATATATTTGATGATGTGTAGACTTAATGAGGAATTTATTTACATTTTTTTTCACAAAAGGAAATAAAAAAATGTGATTTCACAATATACAAAAAAATAATGATTTAATATTTAATTAATATAATATAAATAAAAGAAAAAAGTTTCTAAAAAGAAAATCAAAAAATGTGAATTATTAAATAAAAAATTGGACAGCAATGATATTAACAAACGCAAAGTAAACAATAGCAAAAGTTAGAGGTTATAAAACTTTACTAAAGAATAAATTTAAAGACTTTGAAAAAATTAATTATTAATTTAAGAAATAGGCTCAAATAGTAATTAGAGTTTAGAGATAGCTGAATAATAATAAAAAGTCAAGAATAACGCTTCAAATCGCAAAAAATTCGAGATAACCAAAATCAACACATGTAATCGCAATAATAGTGGCCACAAGAATGGCGGATTGTTATTTTCCGGTTGTGGATTTCGAATATTATTATTATTAGAAGTGCTGCCATATTTCAGAAATAAATATAGGGAAAATTTCATTTTCTAAAGTTGTAGTCCTTCGTCTTTGCAAATGACAAAATTGGGTATGGTGGTTTATAATAAAAATTAATTATAAGTTGGCGCAACACATTCCAAATCTAATTTTTTTTTAATCGAAAGCTTTTTTTTATCATTTGTTCGATTAATTAAATTATTTGTTCGATTGTTTTTATCTTTTATTTAATTTTTCTTAGAAATAATTCACAGATTTTTAATTATGAGTGCGCATGCGTTGGTCGGTCGTATTAGTTGGGTTACACGGGTTACTTGTAGCAACTCTGTGGTTTGCGCGGTTTTATTTCACTAACAACAACAGCAACAATGATAATAACAACAACAGCAATAATAATAATTTAATTGAATAAAATGGGATGTATTTATTGCACTGATCGTCCGATCGTAGGACTAAACTTTCTTAACAGCTAAAAGATAGGTTACAATAAGTATACAGAACTCACTTGTTGTGTAGAAGAACGTTATATAAGCTAAATAATAATAATTGTAATTATAATAATAGAAATTGTAATAATAATTGATATTAAACGGCACGGTGGAGTGCTAGAGATTGTCTAACTGCTCCAGGATATCTACCCAAGTTATAGATGTCGAGTGAAAGTCAATCCTGAAATCTGAAAATCTGTAATAATACTACAACCTGATCATGACCTTCCTCACTACTAAATTATTTTTAATTTATTGTTGGACTGGAAGTTCTTGCTGCTTGCGCTCGAAGAAAAAGACTTAGATGTTCGAGATCTTCGGTGAAGAAAGTATTCGTAGACGTGATGCTCAAAAATTTTGGGTTTGCTTAACAGTGAAGGTGTACAAAAACAACCCGTTTCTCAAGAAAATTTGCCAGTTTTGCGGGGCCAGACTGGGTGATACCTACAAGTTCAGCGAATATTGCCTGAGTTTGAGTGTTGAAAAGAACATGCATTTCAGTTTGATGGCTAGTGAGAATTTCAGGTGATCAAGATATTTCTTGATGCTATTTCTTCATCTTCGATTTGTCTAATCATATAAAAGTGCTATTAATTTTTAAAAGTTCTTTTATTGAAAAAATTATTACGAAAAAAATTTTTGAAAAAATTTCACATGTAGAAAATTTGAAAAAAAGTTTGGAAAATCCAAAAGTGCACGCCTCATAACGCTCATTCATTTTTTAAGAAAAAATAAATTGTGTAACTGATAAAAAAAAGAAAATTATAATTAAGTAATTTCTTACAGAGTATTTTTTTTTTTAATATCAGCGCCCTTTTTTCTTGTTATATGTGCACGCAGTCTCAAAAAATCTAGCTTTATCAAGTGGCGCCATAGCTTTCACGTGAGGAATAAGACAAATGCGTTTGTCTTTGTACGGTTATATCGTAATACAGTTTGTTAATAATTCAATTTAAAAAAAATACGTAAACTAAGCTACTGATATAAAATAAGGACCCAGTTCATCGCATTCGTAAACTAATAAAAAGGTCCGGTCTTGAAATATCAATTTGTTCGGGAGTAATCATTGGTACATCCAAAATGGGGTGACATCCGGACGTCCACGTAAAATTTTTTCAAAAATGTTTTTTTTTTTTTCAAAATAGCTACATGAAATGATTTTAGAAAGTAAAAAGATGGTTTAATTTAAGTGTTTTCTCCGTGTAAATCTACTTATATTATTGTATAAGTGTAATATGGTTGTGATAGAGATATTTAAAGATCACAAAATTGCTTGACCATGACGAGTCGAGTATAAAGCACAACCTCACGCGCTTCGCGCTATGAGGCGATGCAACTATACGAGAAATTTTTTCTTTTAATTTTTATGGACGGGTCCGGGACATTTTGCAGAACTGGATATGAGATTTCGTATGTTAAGGTTGGCCAAGTGGTTGTACTAAACATTGTCGTGTCGTGCCACCTGGTTGCGACAAGGCTCATCATAGAAATTGTGAATAAAACAGATTTCCTAAATAAATGTAACAAAAATCCAATAGATGACCGATACATGTGCATTTACAACTTTAACCGGATCCTCGTAGCATTAGAGAGCTCCCTGTGAAAAGCATACATTTTTCTCCAGTAAATAATGTGTACTCTATTACACAAGTCATACAAAAATATGACAACAATATTAATTTATTATTTTGTAAATTGTAATAATTATTCCGAGTGGTATAAATTCAAAATATTTGTGCAATTAATATTTTATTATAATTTTTTAAATAAAATTATTTATTATAATAATAATTTTCATTTATTGCTCGTGATATTTTTATTAGGTATTTCATAAATATCAATAACTATAAAATATTAATAAATTTAAGTGTTTATAAATTTTTACAAGCACTACCGGATTAAAATAAAACAATTCAGGATGTTATATTACAGTTACATTTGTGAGTAATAATTATTTAATTTATTTAAAAAAATTTTATATTGTTAATAACATTTTTATTGGTTTTATGATAAATAACATTTATATATTTTTTTTTTTGGTGGGCTCTCATATACATAATTTTTAATTAAAAAAAAATGAAAGTACTCCAAAATTTTTAATCTGTTTAAACACGTGTTTCCTATTCATATCAAACATATTTATTTTGGAGTTGATTTTTTTTTAATATATAGAACATTTACAATAATAAATTAATTATTAAAAAATATCATTATTCGATCGGCTATTTAATAAAACTCCGTTCCCCTTAGCACGGAGAAACTAAAATTATTAACACTAAAAAAATTAAATATAATCAGGGCTCGGTCAATTATAATATAAATATTAAAGATCTGTAAATAATAGTCTAGGCTCATCGTAACTACAATGGCCCGATATTGTTTGCAAATAATTATTTTTATCTGTGCTCTGCTAGATATAATGTAGAAATAAGGGCTTATATTTTTACGAACAACACCTTGGCACGGATGACACGGTATTAATGATAAAAACCATTTAATTAGCCTTAAGTTAATTATATTACAAAGTTAGAAGGTTCTAAAATTTTTAACTATACCCTTCTTAACGCGAATGACCCCATCTTCTTGTTTAAATAAATTTCTTGCATACCCACAAGTATTATTCATTTTATAATATGGAGTATCGAGAAATATGAACAAAGTGTAGATAGCATCAATCCCGGTCTTTTATATACAGTTCTCAAACCACCAGTATAGGCAGAGATGCATGCATGCTCCTCTTCTTCTGTCACTTTTACTGCTTCTTTTATACAAATAAGAACTATTGTTTTATCGTTTTATCAAGACAAAACCATTACTTATGAATTTTAATTATTCGTAATTATTGAAAAAAAATATGTTATACAATCAGTACCAGACCAGTTATCCCATTGAAATTGATAATTATTAAAAATTTTTAGAAAATGTCTCGGCGGATGGCCCGGAATTTTCTATCAAATACCGTATTATTATAGATATAAGGCCAAATAATGGATAAAAATTTTTTTTTATAAATTTAACATCGCTTACCGTATACCTCGACTAAGGGAGAATTATTTATTGGGAATAAAAACTAATTTGTATCAGACCAACCGTGAAAGAAAAATTAGAGTTGGTATTATTAACGATGGAAAACTGATGAAAATCGGGAAATTAAAAATAGGCTCACATTATTTTAATAAATCTCAAGTGTATAAGTGTATTATGATTTTCAAAATAATTGAAAACCATAGAAAACCATAGAAAACCCTTTTGCAAATTTTAGATTTTTCTATTTATTTAATTATAATTATAAGCAGGAAGTACTAAAATTCAAATTTGTAATTTATTTTTATTCCAAAAGTGTTAAAGTTTTCTTTTATTTCGACAAAATAATTATATCGCATAAAATATGTAATGTTGTTTTAATAAATACCAAAGAGTATACTCTTATATGCTTGAAGAACTTACAATGATTTTCATTGTCACTACTGGATGCTAAGAGAATAACGCTACACTTAATTTTTATTAGCAATTAATTTTTGATTTATAATTTATAATTTTTTTCAATAAGTAACCTGCAAATGACCCTTTTGTAATCCAGATCTTTGCCTGCAATAATTTTTGTATTTTTTTTAGTTATAATTTTTGGCGGGAAGGTCTAAAATTCAAATTTTTTAATTTTTTATCTTTTAAAATTGTTTTATTTTTTTTTTTGTTATTTTGACGAAATAACATTTTCTTATGAAATATGTAATGTTTTGATAAATATTAAAGAGTATACCTGGGCAAATCAGAATGACTTTCATTGTCACTCCTGGTTGCTGGCAGAATAACTCGGCATTTACTTTCTTAACAATAATTCTTTGATAAGTTCAATTGATAAGTAACCTACAAACAACTTTTGTAAAATTCAGAGCTTTGCCTGCAAGAATTTTTCTAGTTTTTTAATTTTACTTTTTGGCGGGAGAATCTGAAATTCGAATTCTTAATTTTTTAGCTTTTAAAAATTTTGATATTTTTTGTTTTATTTCAACATAATTATCATTTTTCATAAGATATTTATTGTATTGATTGTTGTCAAAGGGAATACTTGGACAAGTCAGAATGACTTTCATTGGTACTACTGGATGCTGAAAGAATTACTCTACATTTACTTTTTTAACAATAATTTTTGCTTAATTTCAATTGAAAAGTAACCTAAAAACGACCCGTTCATAACACACACACACACACACACACACACACACACACACACACACACACATACATACATACATACATACATACATACAGCGACACGGACACCATCGCGGGAATAGTCAGGGAAGCTTCCTAGGATCTCAAAACGACGAAATCTGATGAAAACTCGATTTTCGAAAAACGGGGTAAAAACAATAACTTCCCGATTTTTGAAAATTTTTAATTTCCTTAGCGGAAAGTTAAAAATGAAGGGTCACAGATGACTTATAAAGTAAAACTTTATCACAAATAACCTCTGGTAGTAATATGAAAGGGTAGAAATAAAAAATACCATATGTTCTGATAGTCATAAGAAATCACGATAAAAATTGACTCTCCTCCCTGATTAAAAAAAAGTATTGAACCTATGCAACTGTATATCTATATTGTATGTATATATAGATATACAGTGTGTGAAAAGTATTGAAAAAGTATTGAATTACATACTTTTTCAATACTTTTCAATACTTTTTTTTAATCAAGGCTTAGTCCACCTTGCCGTTTATTGAAATGATTTCATTTATTTTTAATAATACAAAATGAACTCAAACAATATTATAATTTAATATATAAATTATTATTAATAATATTTACGTGTAACCTTGAAACAGAAGGTGCACTTATATTAAAAATAAGAAAGTGTCATATCTATTCGATAAAAAGTCTATTTTATTGTAAATATTAATAATTATTCGAAAATTACAAAAAATTTCTTCGCACGGATAGCCCAGAATTAATTATTGATAACTAAAAAATTTATGGTTCCTTGCTACTTAATGAATAGAAATGGTCATAGATGATTTGTAAAAATAAACTTTTACTAATGACCTGGTAGAATTATGGAAAGAAAGGGATGGCTAATAACTTGACTCAGATTGTCAAAACGAATCACGCTGAAGCCTGACTCTCCTTAGTCCACCTTATCATATAATAAAATAAATCTTTCAATTTTTAAATAATATATTATTAACTGAATCAAAATTATAATTTGAAATAATAATTATGATTAATATCTTTCATTTTAGTTAAATGAAAGATTTCATTATCTTTCATTGAATTAACATCTTCACAACTCGAACAGATACTACAAGCTTCCAGCTTTACTAGTATTCAAGTTCGATGGATTTCCATCGAACTTAGTGGAAGAGAGGAAACTCTCGATATATAGGGAAGATGGAAGGTCCATCTATTAACTTGAATTAAAGATCTACTAGTCATAATGACCTGAAAGGCAGAGAATATTCTAATTTAAAATTAACTTTGAAATGAATGGTGCGTTACTATTAAAAATGAAAAAGTGTATAATACTTATCTCATTAAAGGTCAATTTTAACAAAAAAATAGTTAATTATTCAAAATTCATGGATTATTTCTACGCACGGATCGCCCGGAATAATTATTTAAAACAAAGAAATTAATAAATACTGGTTAATTAATAAATAGAATTGGAGAGTCATCGGAGAATAATGAAGAAAAATCTTTCCACGAATGACCTGGTAGTACTACGGAAAGATAGAGAGAATAAATACCAGACTGAGATTGTCATAAGGAGTCAGGATGAAACTCGACTCTCCTTAGCTCACCTTGCTATATATTTACAAAATAAGAAAATGTAATACCTATTCGATATAAGGTCAATTTTATTTAAAAAATTAACAATTTTTCAAAATTTGCAAAACCTCTTGGCACGGATGACCCGGAATTAATAATTGATAACAAAAATTAATAGTTTCAGGTTATTCATTGAATAACAATGAGGGGTCATGAAAGATTTATAAAGAAAAACTTTTTTACTTATGACCTGGTAGTAAAATAATAGAATAGGAATAATATATATCTGGTTCAGATTGTCATAAGGACTCAGTATAAAATTCAACTCATCATCGTTTACCTTTTTCTTTTATGACCTTACAGAACTATGGAAGGAAAAGGGTAATAAATATGAGACTCACATTGTTGTAAGGAATAAGGCTGCAGCTTGACTTTTCTAGGCACACCTTACCATATATTAAACAAATTCTTTATTTTTTTAATAAATATTAAATCTACCTGATTAATATCATTACTTAAAAGAAAAATGGTCAATTATGTTACAGTTTATACTCGATACGGGTGAGACACTACTAATAAAATGATTAAAAAAGTAAGTTATATTCGTTAAAAGATCAATTATATTATATTAATTAATGATTGTTTAAAATATACTTTTAATTTCTTGGCACGGATGGCCCGGAATTGATTTTTAAACAGTAAAAAATTAATAGTTCCTGGTTATTTATTGAATAAAAAGGAAGGATCCTAGATGATTTGTAAAGAAAAATTTCTTCACAAATGACCTGGTAGTAATATGGAGGGGTAGGGATTATAAATACCTGGCTCTGATATTTATAAGCAAGCGGGCTAAGACTTGACTCTTGTTAGCCCCCTTTGCCATATATTAAAATAATTTTATTTATTTTAAATAATATAAAATCAACCAAAAATAGTGCAGCAAAGCAAAGAAAAGAGATGGCGAGGAAAGCACAAAAAGCAACGAACGCGGTATGGGGTATAATAAAGAGAAGCAAAAGGAACAGTATAAGGGACAGGATGTATCTGATGAACACGGTGGCGAAATCTGTAGCTATGTATGGAGTAGAAGTGTGGGGGTGGGAAAAATCGGAAGAGATTAGGAGAGTGCATAGAAGGCTGTGCAAGATGGCTTTAGGAGTGAGTAGGGACACACCAGGGTACATATGGAGGGAAGAAATGGGAGTAGAGGATATAGAAATAACACTAAAAGTGAGAGCAGTACGATATATAAAGGACGTGATAAAAATGGACAGAGAAAGATGGCCGTGGATTATTATGAAAGAAGAAATGAGAGGTATACTAAACGGAAGAGCAACAAAATGGGGTAAAGAAGTGGAAAAAATACTAGAAAAAATGGGCTGTGAGGAAGTAGTTAGGATGATATATAAAGAGCAGGAAATAGAAGAAATAGAAACAAAGCTGGACGAAGGGATAATGAGAATAAAAGAAGAAGCAAAAAAAGAAGACGAGGAGGCGATAGAGAAATCATCATACTGCAAATTATATAAGAAAATAAAAATAGATAAGGATAAAAATTACTACTGGAGAAAAGATGAAATAAGTGGAGAAGATAAGGAAACATGGGCGAGAGTACGATGTGGGAACATAGGAAGAGGGGGAAAAAAAGGATATAAGGATTGGAGATGCAGAGTATGTGAGGGGGAAGAAGAAACCCTGATACATATAATGAAATGTGAAGAAATATATGAAAAGTTGGAGAAGAAGGAAAGAGTTTTTAAATGAATGGAAAGATTTAGAAAATGAAGAGGTTGAAGAAAGATTAATAGAAGTACTAAAGGGAAGAATAGAGCAGGAGAGCATGCACGGTCTTCAGAAAAATTGAAGAGATCCTGAGGGAAAAAGCAGGATTGCGGCTTTTGAGGCAGGAGGGTCACCAGAACAACGACGTGCAAACAAAAGGAAAAAAGAAAAGAAAAGAAAAATAGAAAGATCAAATGAAAAGAGAAATAATTTATACAATTAACATACAGAGGCAAAATATGTAAAAACTTTGTAAGAGACGAAAGTCGTGCAAATAAAACTATTTATTATTATTATAAAATCAACCAAAATTATTATTAATATTTTTTTTTAAAATACAAAAATTTCTTGGCACGGATGGCCCGGTATTAATTATAAAAAACTATAAAATTTATGGTTCCTCGTTACTTAATGAATAAAATTGGTTATAGATGATTTGTAAAGAAAAACTTTTTTACAAATGACCTGGTAGCATTATGGAAAGAAAGGGATGACCAATAACTTACTTAGATTGTTATAAGGAATGACGCTGAAGTCTAACTCTCCTTTGCCCACCTGATCATATAATAAAATTATTCTTTTAATTTTAAATAATATACAATTAACTGAAATACACTTATAATTTGAAATAATAATTATCATTAATATTTAAGTTTAACTTTTAAATGAATGGTTGCATTACTATTAAAAATCCAAAAGTGTAATACTTATCTCATTAAAGGTCAATTTTAATGAAAAAATGATAAATTATTCCAAATTTACGGATTATTTCTACGCACGGATTGCCCGGAATAATCATTAGAAACTAAGAAATTAATAATTCCACGTTAATTAATAAATAGAAATGGAGAGTCATTAAAGATTTATGAAGAAAAATATTTTCACGAATGACCTGGTAGTACTACGGAAAGATAGGAAGAATATATACCTGGCTCAAATTGCCATAAAGAGTCAGGATGAAACTCGACTTTCCTTAGCCCACCTCGCTATATTTTTAAATAATTTTATTTATTCTTATCAACAGAAAATTAACTCAATTAATATAATAATTTATATTAAAATTTAACCCTAAAACAGGTGGTGCACTAGTACTTAAAATAAGAAAATGTAATACCTATCCGATGAAAGGTCAATTTTATGGTGAATATTAATAAGTTTTCGAAATGAACAAAAAATTTCTTGGCACGGATAGCCCAGAATCAATTATTGATAACTAAAAATTTAATAGTTCCACGATTATTAGGAAATAGAAATGAAGGGTCATTGAAGATTTTTGAAGGAAAACTTTTTCAGTCATGACCTGGTAGTACTATGAAAAGAAAGGGACAATAAATACTAGACTCAGATTGCCATAAGGGGCCATTCATTAATTACATAAGGGTATTGAGGGGGTGGGGGTTAAGAAAATCTCTACATGTTCTTATGTGGGGGGTTGGGGAAAGGGATCCAATTCAATCTTACGTAATATTTCGTGAATCAAAATTTTATGTTCAAAATCTTATTCTTTTTTGGAGTCCAAATAATTTCATCAATTTGAAAATGTATACACTCAAATTTTTATTTTATTCAAATGATTTTGATTGCTTATTCAAAAAAAATTACTTATTTGAGTTTTATATTTTCTTATTGTTCTCCATATTTGGTCCTATAGAAAAAATTCTAGTACATTTTTCCGTGTACTATTGTAATTTTATTATTTAGAATAATGCGTAAGAAAGATAAGGGGGGGTTCGAGAAATCTTACGTACACTTACATGGGCGTGTAGGGGTGGGGTGTGAAAAGTCACCATAAATTGCTTACGTAATTAAGAAATGGCCTTAAGAAGTCAGATGAATCCCCAGCCCACCTTGCCATATCTATACTACTATATAAATCTATTGACTCTGTCTGTAACATTCAATTTTTTCATCTAATTTTGTGATAAATAATCGTTTTATGATGCGGTGATTCACATCCGACTTTTTTTTGTCTGTCTGTCTGTCTGTCTGTATGTCTTCTTATAACTCAAGAACGGCTTGACCAATCTTAATAAAAATTGGTATACAGTCAGAACACGTTATTCTGCGAATTGCACATTGAAAGTTACAATAAATATTAGCTCGAATGATCACATGGATGAAAAGGTAAATGCCAATTCGATGAAATTTGAAATCT
This sequence comes from Cotesia glomerata, assembly GCF_020080835.1. Taxonomy (NCBI): domain Eukaryota; kingdom Metazoa; phylum Arthropoda; class Insecta; order Hymenoptera; family Braconidae; genus Cotesia; species Cotesia glomerata. Next base: position 121,891 of record NW_025402219.1, read on the forward strand.
CTATAAGTCAATACAATACCCCAATTAAATTTCAAATTTAAATGTATAAATACAATTTTATAAACGCCCAGCGGAGCGGGCAGGTAACAGCTAGTATTAAAATAATTTTATTTATTCTAATTAATAGAAAATTAACCTAAACAATATAATAATTTTTAATAAAAGATATTATTAATATTAGAATTTAACTTTCAAACAGGTGGTGTATTACTACTTAGTATAAGGAAATGTAATATCTATCCGATAAATGGTCTATTTCATTGTAAATATTAATATTTTTCAAAATTTCACAAAATTTCTTGGCACGGATCCCACGGATGGCCCGGTATTAATTATTAAAAACTAAAAAATATATGGTTCCTGGTTACTAAATCAATAGAAATGGTCATAGATGATTTGTAAAGAAAAACTTTTTTACAAACGACCTGATAGAACTATGGAAAGAAAGAGATGACTAACAACCGACTCAGATTGTCATAAGGAATCACGCTGAAGCCTGACTCTCCTTAGTCCACCTTATCATATAATAAAATAAATCTTTCAATTTTAAATAATATATAATTAACTGAATCAAAATTATAATTTGAAATAACATTTATGATTAATATTAAAGATTAAGCTTGAAATGAATGGTGCGTTACTATTAAAATGAAAAGTGTATAATACTTATTCTCATTAAAGGTCAATTTTAATGAAAAATGGTTAATTATTCAAAATTCATGGATTATTTCTACGCACGGATCGCCCGGAATACTATTTAACACAAGAAATTAAACTAAATACTCAAGCTTAATTGATAAAATACACTTTAGGAGAGTCATCAGGAGAATAATGAAGAAAATCTTTTCACAAAATGACCTTGGTAGTACTACGGAAAGATAGAGAGAATAAAATACCAGACTGAGACTCAAGTCATAAGTGAGTCAGGATGAAACTTCCTCGACTCTCCTTAGCTCACCTTGCTATATATTTACGTCAAAATAAGCGAAATATAATACCTATTATTTGATAAGGAGTCAATTTTAATTTTAAAAATTTACAATTTTTTCAAAATTTTGCTAAAAAGGCTTTCTGGCACGGATGATCGGGAATTAATAATTGATAACAAAACAATTATTAAGTTTCAGGTTATTCATTGAATAACAATCAGCAGGGTCATAAAAAGATTTATAAAAAGAAAACTTTTTTACTCATGCACCTGTGGTAGTAAAATCAATAGAATAGGAAGATGAACAGCATATATATCTGAGTTCAGATTGTCATAAGGAGTCTGGATAAAATTCAACTCATCATTGCTTACTTTTTTTCTTTCATGACCTTAGAGAACTATGGAAAGAAAGGGGTAATGTGAATATGAGACTCAGGTTGTTATAAAGAATAGGAAGGCTGAAACTTTTACTCTCCTATGCGCACCTTACCATATATTAAAACAAATTCTTTATTTTTTTAATAAATGGTAAAATCTACCTGATTAAATATCCATTACTTAAAGAAAAATGATTAAATTATGTTACAGTTTCTTAAACTCGACAGAAAGTGGTGACGAATAAGTATGATTTAATTCATTTCATAAACAAAAAGATGAAAGAACTTTGATTAACTTGAAAGTAAAATACATTATTATTTAGTAAGAGGCACATGGTAGTGAATGTTTACTTGTTTATTATTAAAGCTATTTAACTATATTTGTGTATGACTCCCAGTTTGGAAAATGGCATCAAAACAGATTGTGTAAAATGATGTTGT
>NW_025402219.1:123736-154258 GCF_020080835.1 Cotesia glomerata
CTTTGCAATGACACTGAATTTTACTCACAAAAAACCGAATTTATTATATGGCTATCCTGGACACAAAATTTTTCTCACTGATGGTCAATTTATTATGGAAAGTATTCAGGCTGCATTTAAAAATGCTCTATCTTTAAATACATAATTAAGAAATGACCTTGTATCTTCAGAAATATTGAAATTTTTAACAATATCAGTTTACCCCGACATTACACTCATCGAGACCTTCTATTTGAGTACCCACATCAATTTTTCATATATTTATATATATATTATTTATATGTACATACCATAAATATATAAAAAATGCATGTAGTTACTTAAATAAAAGCTCTTGATCAGTGTTACATTAGGATGAGCTTATATCTTTAATCACGTCAATAATTAGAAAAGTACAGTGTAATTTAACTAAACTCATTATTTACTAAAGAAAAATTTTATATATTTATAGTAAAAAAGTCACAGCAGTCACATAGTGACTGCAAGGTTGCTAGTTATTATTATTATTATTATTATTATTATTATTATTATCATCTTACAGAAAAATTGCGAGATTTACAAGCAGTAACACATTTAGAACTTCTATCATTGTTCCGTGGTGAACCAGTCATCCGCGAGCCTCGTAGCTAAACATTAAAAAGAGATCAGGATATTAACAATGCTTGGATATTATACGAACAAAATATTTTAAATATTCAATCTTTCCTAGCTTATGCTAGTTTTTTTCTGAAGCCCGCGTATCAAGAAGAAGAGCAGAACAATAATATGGATATCGCGACTGATGAAGAGGAGGATGTATTAGAAGTAGGAGGTAATGTCTATTAAATATGTAATAAATTTCGAGTGATTAATGCTATCGGAATAAATGAAATATCGCGTTACTAATGCCAGAAGGGCGCATCTCAAAATCTACGCCCTTCTGGCTCTGCAAAGCCAGAAGGGCGCATAAAAAAATTTTTTTTCCTCCAATCGACCTAAAAATGTTTATAACATTTATATCTGTAAAAAAAGGGAATAACAAAAATTTTTTTTTATACGCCCTTTTGGCTCTAAGACAAAAAAATTTTAAAGCCATAAAGGCGTATAATTTTTTTTAATCATAATTAATAATTAGCCTTAAAAAAAAAAATATAACACCAGTAAAAATAATAACTTTTTAACTCATTTTATCCAAAAAGAATATGGATTTGAATTTAAAAAAACCAAAATAGCAGTAACATTCTATTTGAAGAAAAATGTATTCAACTCAATTACAAAATTTTCATCCACAGATTCGGTAGAATCTGGCGCCAAGTTCCGTTCAAATCTGCTGTAAACGGAGCGCCAGACTACCGACTGTGTTTACTGTAAGCAGAACGGTATTTTGAGGTTGCAAAATTTTATTTAATTCTACGGTAGTTTTTTTTCCTAAATTGTATATTATAACAGTAATTCATACTTTATTTGGCTGTTATTAATTAATTATATTCACTTATAACAATTAATCTACTTGAAATTATTAAATTTAATCAGCACAAACTATAGCAACGCAAAAATTTCGATCCTGACTTTTTTTTCGATGGGCAAAGTGATCTGCCACAGACTAAATAATTCGAGAATGCATAGTAATCCTTCATTAGATGGGAAACTACAGCTAAAAATAGATATTTCACAGCTTGCATCTACACCCGCCAGGGTGCGCTGGAATTATTTTTACATAAACTGTAGTTTCAAGGGGATAGTTTGCTATAAAAAATGCAACCAACGCGAGATTTGATTAAGTTGGTACCAATTGTAAATTTTTATTATAATTACAAAAAATACTAAAATCCGAACAAAAACAGTTTCACTGTAAAAAAAATCGCGCCAAGTCCACGTTCATAAGACTAGTAAGAAAAAAAATTTGTTTTTCTTTACAAAATATATAAAATAAAAATTAAAAATCCAAGTAACCGATATGATTGTTTATGATTTTCGGAAATTAAAAATTTTGTTATAAATTTAAAAATTAAGAAAAAAATTTTGGAACTTACTTGGTGTGCGTCATTGTGTATTTCAAGGTTTTTAAATTTTGCAACCGCGCACACTAAATACGTTCCAAACTTTTTTTTTAATTTTTAAATTTGTAACAAAATTTTTTTTAATTTCTGAAAATCATAAACAATCATATCGGTTACTTGGATTTTTTAATTTTTTTATTTTATATATTTTTGTAAAGAAAAAAACAAATTTTTTTTTCTTAATAGTCTTATGAACGTGGACTTGGCGCGATTTTTTTAACAGTGAAACTGTTTTTGTTCGGATTTCTATTGACAATAATCATGTCTCAACTGATAAAGTGTAATGAATTATGTTGTAACAGGGTAAATTACCCTGTGACGGTAAACCCGCACTCGTGCGTTATTTAGTCGACGCAGCACTGGCGCGTCTCGGTCTTCGGGACCCGACTAGTATTAAGTGGGGGAAATTTTGGGTTTCTTGGTCAGTTGAGTAGAGGCAACAAGTCAGAAGTAGTGCAGTGACCAACGCAATAACATCGCTAGCCAAAACAGTCCAAAGAAGGAAGCCTGAGTTTCCAAAACACAAAAATTACACAGGTATTGAGACTTTGATTCCTTTGATGAGCCAAGGGGGTCGTATACCCGGCTCATCAATTTTACTACTTCTCATTATAAATCAAAATTTTGATAATTCAATTGTTATAATATTTTGCCTAATAATAATTAAATTAAATAATTAATTAATAGTAATTAAATCTTATTCGTTAGCATTGTGAACATTCTTCTTGGGGATCTTATACCCGAGGAATGTTCTAGACCTCTTGGGTTTGGAAGTCGTGAGTAATTGATTTGTTAATTTGGCCAATCGATAATTATTAACATCTTAGATGGGGTTAAATAAATCTATTTTATATTAATTAAATTCTGAACATCGAGAAGGTCCCAGTCGACACGACATAGTACTTGGTACCCGAGGTCAAAACGTGTTACGCAGTTACAAACACCGGCGTCCATTTTTGGCGCTCAAATTCCTTGTGAATTTTAGTACGCAGTAAATTGTGAAATTAACAACTGGACCATTATTATAATTTATACAATTGAATTATCATTTATTAATATAATTTATTATTGAAAATTATTTATATTTATATTGTAATAATTTTGGGAACTATTTTATTACTGGAAAATTAATTATTGAGAAATTGCGACGCAATTCGAAATTGAATTACCCGTGAATAATTTTTGGAAGTTATCTTTTACCTCGAGATAAATTATTGTTAATTAATTATCCAGTCGACAATAACAATAATAACAATTATCTAGTCAAAAATTACACGGGTCATTTTGATGAAAATTAATTAAGAACTGTAATTTCATCATCTTGGAAAAATTCCTTAGAATTTAATTAATTACGTGGATATTAATGTCGGGAATTTATCATTCGCTAAATCAATGGATGGACTTTTATAATAATATTTTATATAATCAATAATTAAATTTCGAGCAAAAATTGCATTAAATTATGCGTCGAACGTTTTGGAAAATTTGTCAATAACTTAATATCACCATTCCGATAAAATTCTTTGTAAAACTAATTGTCAGTGTGGATTACGTCCGAGAAAATTTAGTTAATTTTATAGAGAATATTCTAAAAATTTATTTAATGTACTGAGTATTAAACTCGTGTTAATTTTAGAAAAAGCTTAGGCGTCGTTTTAATCCGAAGTTATTGAAGGTTCTGTTTTATTAATAGTGGAAATTGTTTATGATTTTAATTGCGAGCTAATGACTGAAAATTAGTAGTAAAAATTAATGTTGTCATTTTTGGAGTAATTTTGTAATCCGGAAAATAAAAGTTAAGTAGAGCCAGTGTGTGTGGGTGAGCGGGTTATGTGTGTGAAGAAGTGTGGGTTAAGTGTGTGTGAGTGTACGCGTTCTCTGCTTGTTGATGAATTGCCGAGTAGAGTAACTCGTACAGTCCTAGAAGCCGTTGTATAGACGCCAAGTGGGGTACAGCGGCAGTAAGTTAGAAACTGCGGTATAGACGCTCCATAAGAGGGTACCGTCAGGATTAGGAATTTTTTTGGATGACCCCTACTTGTTGATGAATTGCCGAGTAGGTTAATCGAGTCTTGGTGCGACGTTTTCTACTTGTTGATGAATTGCCGAGTAGAGGACTAGCACTGAGTTGAGGCGACGATTTTAGCCCGAAATCCTCCGGTACAGTCAACGCTCTCTGTATTTGACTCACCCGTACAGGACCATTCTCTGTATTTGACTCGTCCTTGTCCATAAGAGCTGTGTAAAATCGTCAAATACAGAGGAAGAATGTGGTCAAATGCAGAGAGCGTCGACTGTAGTTATAAGCGGTAGTGTTAAGTTAGTTGTAAGTGAGTGGTATATGTGCAAGGGCACGAGTTGTTATCATATTTTGTTGTTAAATAAATACCGGTCATTTTTGTTAAATAAAAATTTATTTCTTTCAGATCACCTTCCTCCACTCTCTCTCCCTGTAGATTATAAGCTCAGCTCTGGTTTCTGGTTCCAGGAACCGAGATACAAAATCCTGGTGGCGCCCTTGTTAATTTAGAATCATTTATTTATTATATTGCATTTATTTAGATTAATAAAGGGGCCAATGAGCGGTAAGTAAAAACAACCCGTTACAATGTTTAATTTTCCAAATTACAAAATCATATATCGATGGTTTTCTGACGCAACCTCGTATCTCAAAAATGTAAATTTTGGAGATGAGGTGAAAAATAACTTATAAAAAATTAATATTCATCTAAAAGCAATATTTATCAAATGTATTTTTTAAAAATACTATCCAATTTATTATTAATCTGGTTAATATTTTTATTTCAGTAACGCGTTTATAATTAATTATTAATTTTTCAGTTGAACCCTTTCATCTTCAAAAATCGTGATACGTGGTTGCATTAGAAAACTCTCGATATATATGATTATTCCAAGAAAATACCATCGATATTATTAAAATCTGTGGTTTGATGATAGTAAAAACTGATGAATTTGTTTTAAGATTAAAGTATTTTTTAAAAGTTTAGATTTACAAGAAATATATATTTATTACTTTTTTCTTTTAGAAGCAGAAGATAATGATAATGGAGACGGCATCGGAGTAGTGCCTAGCTAAATTGATATTTTTGTTTCTTTAATAAAATACTTATTTTCTTGAAATAATTATATAAATATAAATATAAATATTTATTCTCTTCAAATAAAATGAGTAGAGGAGTCTATATAACTGTTATAACTTTTCTTTTTTTTTAAGGCTAATAATTAATTATGATTAAAAAAAAAATTATGCGCCCTTATGCCTTCAGAATTTTTTTGTCTTAAAGCCAAAAGGGCGTATACAAAAAAACAATTTTTATTCACTTTCCTTACAGATCTGTATGTTATAAACATTTTTAGACTAATTGGAGTAAAAAAAAATTTTTTTATACGCCCTTTTGGTTCTGCAGGGCCAGAAGGGCGTAGATGTTGAGATGCGACCTTCCGGCATTAGTAACGCGATATAGTAGTCCATTCTTCAAAGGATCTAATCGAGATCTGATAGATAGATTGTTTAAATTTTGTAGACAATATTTGAAAAATTTGTACCATAACGAATAATCAAAGCTACCAAAAATGTTATGTTCTGTGAAATAAAATGAGAAGATAAAAAGATGGTGTACATAAATTCGATGGCATTAATATCACCATGTAAAACTACAAAATTGATAATAGAAATAGCATTAACTAAAAGTGTTAAACTTATTTTTCCAGACGTGATTCTACAGCCACCAGAATACTATTAGGTATGCAATGGAAGTTTTTCATGAAATTGATGTAGTGTTTGAATAGTAGAGAATCGTATGAAAATCTAACTATTGCATTGGTCCTCATGACGAAACTTTTGAAAAATTTGGATATATTTTGACTCAGCTCGTCAACTAATTTAGAAAATAATACATATGTCTTAAAAGTTTATATAAGTATGTATATATATGTTTAAATAAAAATTACATTCTCCTATCTTTTTATTAAATTCGCTGTTGCATTGGTTATTTTTTTCGAAATTATTGAAACTTTTAATTGATTAAGTGTGTGTTCTCTATGCTACAATCAAATGGTCCTGTGACTTTCAACTATTGTGTTCTCACATGAAAATTAAATTAGCCGACATTTAATAATTTTTAAATTTTTGTAACAAATAAATTATGGCAAAAAAAATTAGAAAAAAAAATTGACATCTAGACATTTAAAAAAATTAAAAATGCAATTTTTTAAAATAATTTTTTGTAACAAATTTGTTTGTTAAAAAAAATTTTTTTAATTGTCAAGTGACTGCTAACTTTAATGTCATTGTTCTCACAACTCAAAGAGGATTTAAGTTTGCTCATCAATATCATTCTGACTTGAATTTTTGTCAAATAAAATTTTTGACGTTTGTACATATGACAGTGAGATTTTATAGACGAAAATTTCTAGGTATAGTATCATAAGAAATCTATAATATCGATTGAATTTGACTTGTTTTGCAGTCGGTAACGCGGCTGAATTTTTTTAAACGTATGACGTTATAGGGAAACATCACGTTTAGAACCTTGAACGATTTACAAATGGCACACTTGTGATGCTATCGCTTTTAGAAGCTTTACATTTTTGAAGTATAACGTTTCTTAACATGAACGTTCTTTAGACATCACATTTCTAGCATATATATATATATATATATATATATATATATATATATATATATATATATATATATATATATATATATATATATATATATATATATATATATATATATATATATATATTTTAGGATTAAGTAACGTTTATGAAAACTAATTTTCGGCAAGTGTCACATTTCTTACATGTGCTTATCTCGACATCAGACGTTTGGGATATTGCACCTTGCTAAAAACATTACGTTTTGTATAGTCTCTGTTAGGACTAAGTTGTGGCACCCAAACATAGTCGGTAGTCTGGCGCTCCGTTGACAACGGATTTGAACAGAACTTGGCGCCAGATTCTACCGAATCTGTGGATTTGGCGCTCCGTTGACAACGGATTTGAACGGAACTTGGCGCCAGATTCTACCGAATCTGTGGATAGTTACAATATAGTACATAAATAGTTTATTTATATTAATTATTAAAATATAAACATTAAATTCATTTATTTAACATTAAGAATAATAATGAATTAACCGGCATTACTGAAACCTATAAGTCACAATATTTATAATTACATTGCACACTTAGAATGTTAAAAAAACAACTAGGAAAAAAATTTTGAAACTCAATAAAATTTTTTTTTAATTGAATAAATAATAATAGAAGCAATAGTTTTAGGAAAAAAATAATTAATTATGGAAATTTAAAGGCAGTTAAAAATTATTTTTTATGTTAAAATAAGAATTGTAATTTATTTATTTTATCGACGGGTATGTATTACAAAATTACAAATAAATTTAAAATGAAGTTTATAATTTTATAAACAAATTTTAATGATCTGATACTTTCAACAAATATATATTAATCAAATTAGCTGATTTAAAAAACTTTAGAATTTTTTTTTATTGAAAAAATTGTTATGAAAAAATAAAAAAAAAATTTTTTATTTGTAATAAACTTGAAAATCTATAATAGCAATTTAAAAAAAATATTTTTTAGTTCAAATTAAATGAATTAAAAAATAAAAAAAACGTCTGCTAACTTTAGTATTATTATATATTGAATCAATAACGATTACTTATTTTCATCGTGTTGGTAAGAATAAAAAAATATAGATTTCTGTCAATTAATTTTATGAAGAAAATTATTACTAATACAAAAAAATTTACACACTAAATAATGTACACTGAAAGAAAAAAATTTTTTCTTTTAAAATGAGAAATTTTATGACATTGAAATGAAGAGACTATTGATAATTTTTTTGTTTCTTGAAAAATAGAATAATTTTAGAAAATTATTTTTAAAAAATTGCATTTATAATTTTTTAGATCATGCAAAGATCGAATTCTTGAAACAAATTTTTCTTGCTATAATTTGTTTATAAAAAAATTATCATATGTCTCTGAATTTCGGTACCAAGAAATTTTATAATAAGTAATCAATATATTGAAAATTTTGAACAATTTTATTTTTTAGATGAAGAAATAAAAATTTTTCTGACAGTAACTTTCTTGTTGAAAAAAAGTTTTTTTGATTTTTAGAAAAATCTATTTTGGATAAAAATTCACAAGTTCTTTATCTCAAATTCTTTCCTTCCATATCAAAAAAGCTTTTTTTCAACAAGAAAGTTACTGTGAGAAAAATTATTTCTTCGGCTAAAAAATAAAATTGTTTAAAATTTTTAACAAATTAGTTTTTTATCATAACAATTTTTTTTTTCAAACATTTTTCTTCCAGTTTAGTAGTAATAAAAAAATATTACTTAGATTTTTATAATAATTAAATTGTTATGACAAAATATAGTAAAAAAATTCGACATGCAGAAATTTTAAAAAATTGTCTGAGTGAATTTTTAAAAAATTGTCAGAGTGAATTTTTTTATAATAACTGATTGGTTACAAAAATTCTAAGTATTATCAGATATCTGCCAATTTCAGTATCATACGCAAAGATATGATTTTTGATTTACATCGTATTGCATATTATGATGAACTCAGAGTTAAATAAAATGTTTGAAAGACTGATAATTTACTTTAATTAGCTAAAACATACATTTAATTCCATTTGTTATTCCAATGTCTTCTGTCGAAAGCTCATCTGTTAATTGCTACAGCAAGTTTCCATTAACGAAACTGTCAACCTTCATCCTGCTTCCATACAAAAATGAAGCGTAACAAAACTTCACGTTTCTTCTAAGTGAAGAAAGTTACTGTAAATAAGATATATAAGGGAATAGATTGAAACAAAATTACAATAAAAATTATTTATTTTATTTTGACGATTTTCAATAAAAAATTAGTATATCTATATATAAAATACTATTTAATTATCATTGTTACTTTTTGTAAATTTAACATTATCAAAAATTTAATTATATTAAGACACGTTATGATACAATTAATTGTATCTTTTGAAATATTATATAAATTTATAATTCAACTACAATAATAAATTTAATGGAAATTCTGTATGGCATTACTGATAAAATACATTTTTCAGTGCATCATAAAATTACGATAAGAATAGTTAACTATTTTATAATAAAAAGTTTCAACAATAATTGTCAATCCTATTTACTGAGTATAATTAAAAATATAATTTTTTATAAACAATCATTTTATAAAGAAAAAATAACTATTAATTAATTAAAAATATATTTATATATTACATTAGTTAAAAAATTATTTTTTCTCTATTACCTAAAGTTCTTCGAAAAAGGCAACTCTGGCTTTCGTAGAGCCTGACTTAACTTTTTTAAGAGTACTGTATTTATTTTCACCAAGTCTAACTTGTTCGTCATGGAGTTGGTCTAAATCACATTGTTTTTCCCCAACTTTCATTACTTCTATTTCAGAACGTAATTCACGCAACTGTTCTTGCAAATGTTTGCTTTTTTCCCAGTAATCAACTCTTTCCTTTTCTATTTCTAACGAGAGTTGATCAACATCTCCGTCAGTTATGAGATCATACGATGTTAATTCTGTAGGAAGTGGATCTGTATCTAACTGCAAAGTTTGAAGATCTGCTTGTAAATCGGACGGTAAAACTTGTGTTGATGGAAATATATTTGGTACAGGCTGAAAGTAAATATAAGATAAATAATTTATTTACTTTACAGAAAAATAATTTATTAATAAAATACTTACTGTTATAGTGGCTGTATAAGCGTTTCTACTTAAAAACTCTAAAAGCTTTTCTTTAGCTTCTTTTTCAGCTATGCGTGCTCGAAGTAATTCATCCTTTAGTTTCTCAGCTTCTGCAGCTCTTCTTTCAGACTCTTGAACCAACCTTTCTGTTAGTAATTCTGCTTCTCTTGTTTTTCGTTCTAAATGAACTTTTTCTTCTTCAGTTTTCATATTATTTAGCCGAATCCGAGTAATTTCTTGTTCAGCTTCAGACGCTTTCTGACTTAATAGCATAGCTTCTTCTTCAGCTACTCGGCTTTTTTCTGCTAGTAAATCTGCTGTTTCTTCGGACCTTCTCTGAAATTATAATTATTATTATTAGAATAAATATACTCAGCAACTTTCAGTCATTATGCGATTGCCGAGATTTGTAGATTACGAATAAGAAAAATTTAGCTTAATGATTTTTAAATAAATCTAATCACACTATACATAGTTTGGGTACTCTTTAAATAAATTAAAAAAATAATAGTGCTGTCACAGGATCAATTACAAATAATTTAATATAAAAATGTGACGGAACAGAATTATAGAACCAATAAACTATTAAAAACTCCTCCTTAAAAACTTAACATAAAAAATTGATTACTAAAAAATATATAAAACCAAAAGACACTAATTCTTATCAAGACCTATCTGATGATATTAAATTTAACTAAAAAATTCCTTTAGAAATAATAATATGCTCGTAACAAAATTTTCCTTACTCTCTCAATTATTTAAATCATAAATCGACGTTCTAATTAACAAATTGTCTTACTCCATTTTAGAAAATCTTCCATTTGTACGAAAAAACAATCGGTTTAAAATTTGTTATCACTTTAAAAAACAATTTAATATTTAATAGAGGTATAATGTTTTGGTTTGGATTGTTCAAATAATTTATCATTGGACTACTGCTACATTAAAATGTTAAAAAATCACCATCTAAAAAATAATTAGTTAGACAAATTGCTAATTAGACCGTCGAAATGGCTGTCGAAAAAATATCAAACCCAATTTACGATAAAAATATACGCGTTACAAAATTTTTTTTAGTCTTTTGATTATATAAACTAATTTTTGACCTATAACCACATTGACATGTACAAAACAAAGTAAATAAATAAACAAATTACATTTATCGTGAAATTCAAATCTTATTATAACTTCTTCGAAAATTTATCATAATAAATTAACTATTGCTAAAAAGCATATGAAACATTGAAAAGGCACAAATTCAGGTAAAGACCTTTCCATTGATACTAAATTAAATTTTAAAAACTCATTTTATCATATAATTATTATTATGAATCATTTTCATCTTACCAAAGCTTCATTTGCTAGACGAATTTCTTCTTGATATTGAAGTAACCGTTGTTCCATGGCAGCTTTTTCTTTTTCAGCAGCTTCACGTAATTGTTTTTCTTTTGCCAATTTATTCCTTTCTATCTGTCGCCTAAATGAAAAAAATTTAAAGCATAAAGGTTTAAGAAAATTTGAATGATTTACATCCTTTGGAGTTTTATTTTTTTAAAAGAACAATTATGATATTTAATCATTTTATTAATTGAATAAATTTAAAATTAATTTTATTTACCTAGATCTTTCTTCTTTGGCTTGAGCTTTCATTTGCTGAACTTCCATCGAATCGGGTTTACGCCTTCTCATAAACAAGTCATGATTTCCAATGCATAGATCGAGAATCTGAAAAAATTACATTCAATACTAATTAAGCGTTATGTTTAAAGTTGTATTATTTCTTTATACGCAATAAATAATAAATTAATTAGTTGTTAAAATCTACATCAAATTACATAAATTCAACTTAAATGATATCAAAAATATTCAATACTTCTTTTGTTTGAATTTTAAAATTCTAAATGATGTAATGAATTTTATTTACTGATTTTTATTTATCTAAATTAAGCTTTATCTAAATATACTATAGTAATTATGTGATTGTAAAATTGTTATGTATTGCCTTGGCATATAGTTGAATAAATAATAGAAAAAATATTAAATATTTACCAGTTTGTTCATGCGAACTTTTAAAGAAAAAAACACAAAATTTGGTGATGACTTTTCTACTGGTTTGATTACAAATTTTTTATCATCAAAGCTTATATGACGTATTTCAGACCAAGTGAATGTAGTTTTTGGAGTTAATTTATTTTCTTTTTCATAAATATTCAATCCAAGTGCTGTTACACCAAGCCATAAATTTGTTTCTTTTTTGTTCTAAAATAAAATAATCAAGAATTATAAACAAAAATTGATGAATGATTGAAAAGTCATTGAGTTAATTTACTGCAAAGTACTTACATTTATCGGAAAGTAATTGACGCCATACATATCAAGATCTTGTGCTATTTTTAAATACTCCATTTCCGCTTCATCACGAGACATTCCTCGATGATCCGCGTACCAAATTTTAATACGATCCTCCCACATTTCTGATGTCATTTGATATTGATCAATTACCCTTTGGGGAAGTAAATGTTCACTAGTTAACATTCCTGGTCTACAGGAAACTTCATCGTAATCTCCATACTAATAATTAATAAAACTCAAATTAATTTAAAGAATTATTCATGAAATTCAGTAACAAAAAAAAATAGTTAATAACCTTTGCTTGTACGGCATAAGATGCTAATAAAACTGAAGCTTCTGGTGGACAATAAATGTCCATTGACAAAATGGCTTGCTTAACTTGAAGAAAAAAAAGATGTTGCGTTACTTCTTGAACTAATTCTTCAGCGACGTCTTCTGGATAAAATTTAGCAAGGAACATAAAAGGTGTGGTTGGTTGCTGAGAAATTCCTTGATCCTGCACTTTTTTATCTAATTTAAGCCATGATATGAACCCTTTAGCATCTTCATATTGAAGACCAAAGTACCATGTTTCTCTTAATCCTATTGTTCTGCAAACTAGATCAAATAGATCTCTCCCCGTAGCTCTCCACTAAAAAAAAAATGTGATTGCATTAGAAATAAAAAAAAAAATTTATATTTTATAAAATATAGCACTAACCTCCAAATTAAATTCTAATTCTGCATCTAGAGTGCAAACTTTAATAGGAAAAGACTTTCCTGATTTTTTACGCCTAAATGGTGGCATTTTACTTTTCATTTTTTTTACTCAGTCATCGCAGAACATTATGAAAAAAAAAAAATTCATAAACGTTTAACATATTTCATAATAGGTACTTATTATAGAAGTCACTTGAGAGGATGTTTTTCATGTATATTGAACATTTTTCAATAACTTAAAAATTTAAACACTTCAGTTACAATGAATTTTAACAATTTAAATCCAACACGCTGTCGTGATATTATTTATTGCGGTTTTCCCAATACATTTTAACTAAAATAATAATAACAATTAATCATAGAAAATAACTTAATCTATTCACTGAAATGATGGGCGTCAATTACACAAATAACAACAAGAAAATTTAGCTACGGAAAATTTTCTAAAAAAAAATTGTGACATATTATAGCGTGTAGTACATACAAAAGATAAAACAAATATGCACTTATTATAATTATTATTTTTAGTTTGTCTGGGTCGGGACAGTAGAGTCAGTAGAGTTGTTACATTAAGATGACGTCACACGCGTATACACAGTTACATTTAAGCGCGCTTGTAACATGCCTGTGTAAAATAGTATTCAAAATTATTAATTATTATTTGTAATTTTTTAAGCGATTAACTACCCAAAATTTATCTATTAATTATTGCAGGGAGAGTTTATTATTTTACAATATTGCAAAATTTTTTTATACAAAAATATAATAATTTTTTAATTTGAATATTTCAAGGTACTAGTTGGTAATAATTTTTGCCAAAAATTATTGGAAATTGTTCAAGGATAATAATTGTAATGTTTTATTTGGATTTATACTTAAACATCAAATGAAAAAATTAATTTTAATTCCAGTTAATCAGAGAAAAAAAATTATAAAATAGTCTGATAATTGAAAGAAACATGATACTGAAATCAGCAGACATACTTATTTAACAGTTTTTTTGATTTTTATTAAAAAGTTAATTATAAAAAAAAAATTATTATTTAAAAACTTGCATTTGTAAATAAAATTAACTTAGCGGATATTTGATAATTTTAAGAATTTTTTTAATGAATAAATTATCGCAAAAAAATGAGAAAAAAATCACGTCAAAATTTTAATAAATTGGAAATGCAATTTTTTAATAATAATTTTTCACTTGTAATTGTTTCTAATTTCTAGATGTGGAATTTCTTTATTAAAATTTTTATGATACTTACTGAAATTGAGAGACATCTGATAATTTTTAGAAATTATTTAACAAATAAATTCTAGCAAGAAAAATTCATTTAAAAATTCCATCTTTAGAAGCTCTAAAAAATTCTAAATGTAATGTTTAAAAATAATTTTCTTGATCTAGTTTCGTCTTCAAGAAAAATTAAAAAAATCATCAAGTGTCTATTAATTTCAATGTCCTAGTTTTTTTCATAACAATTTAGGTGTTGTAAAAATAAAAAAAATTGACAGATGTTTTTTAATTTTAATATCACAATGAAACCAATTTTTTAAATTTGATAATCTAGAATATTTTTAGAATTATACACGATTAAAAAAAATATTTTGAGTATTATAAAATCAGTTGATTGTACAAAAATTGCAAAATTAAGATTTTATTCCAATTTTCTTAAATCGATTTTTGCAATTTTTGTAAGTTTTACAGCAGTGGGAAACGAATATATGCAGATGTATATGATTTTAATAGAAGTCCAACAATTTTTTAAAATATTACACTAAAATTAGCCGACACTTGACAATTATTTAATTTTTCTTAAAATATAAATTAGTTCTAGAAAATTATTTTTTAAAAATTGCATTTATAATTTTTTAGAGCTTCTAAATGTAAAATTTTTCAATGAATTGTTCTTGCGATAATTTATTTGTTAAAAAATTCTAAAAATTATTTCAATATTAATATTATAAAAACAATAATAAAAAAAAAAAAAACAAAAAACGTCAAAATTTTAAAAAACTTTAGTGTAATTGTTTCTATCATTACATTAAATTAATTAAAAAATTTTTATAAATTAGCTGTCGAGAAATGTTATTACTTATTTTTAAAGACTACATTACTGAGAATTAATTAGTAAAATAAACGCGCACAATTATCACTTTTAAAATTTTTAATATTCTGTATCCGTTTTTTCTCGCATGGATTGATTGATCAATCGTTTTTGATCTGTCACTACATTACATTATAATCACTAAAATACTCACCCATTAGGTGGCGCCGTGGTTTAAATATGAGAACCATTTTGTGATTCATTTGTAAATTCACAAATAGTTTTATTATTTTTCATTGTCAGAAGAAAATATAATAAATATGTAAAATAAACATACCAGTGAAAAATACTTGAATTTTTGTGTAGAAGATCAAGAATGTAAAAAAAATATTTTGAGAGACGTGAATTGATATAAAATTAAAGTATTTTAAAAAAAGGTTCTCATTTTTAGTATTTGATGTGCAATAAAATTGGTTGCGCCATCTTGTGGAACTAAAGTTTTAGCAAAGCCAATTTATACGATTTTTTTTACTGGCTAATAAATTCCATAGTAAAAAAAAAAAACAATTTTTTTTTAAAGTAATAAAGTTTTTTTCTAGGTAAGTTAATAATTTATTTTATAAAAAAAATTTGTATTTATCGAAAAGTTCATACTTATGGCAACGATTTAGTTTTTAATTATTAAAATAATAACTTGTTGGGATTTTTTTTCAGAGTTTGTGTATACCAAACTATATATACCAATGGAAACGCATGTTTAGCATTTGAGTTTTCTACATGTTTGATTTGACACAGCAATCCATTGATGTATTTGGAGTAGCGAAGGACGATGAACGACACCTTTCAAATAACACATGAACGTGATAAGTGTTCTCTGCTGCTGTTATCAGGAATTGAAAAAATTTTGCGGTTAAGATAACGAGCCCATAATTAGAGTGTTCCGACCAATAATGAATGTGATAA
This sequence comes from Cotesia glomerata, assembly GCF_020080835.1. Classification (NCBI taxonomy): domain Eukaryota; kingdom Metazoa; phylum Arthropoda; class Insecta; order Hymenoptera; family Braconidae; genus Cotesia; species Cotesia glomerata. The sequence goes on from NW_025402219.1 coordinate 139,606, forward strand.
GTAATTTTATAATGTATTTGTAAATTAGTGAAGTGAAAATATTTTTATTACCAGCGGTTTTTGATGTAACATTTTTCACGCCTAGCTGTCACTGTAATATTTAACAAACGATATTGTTTTACAGTAAAAGATTAATCAAACAACGACTAATAGCATCTAAAAAATGAGTCTCAGTATATCGAAATTTTTTTCGAAAAAGAAAACAACTACTGACAATAGTGTCGCTGAAATAGGTTTACCTACAAATGTTTTTCATCAATTTCATGTTATTAAAAATGAAGAAACGGGCCAACTCGAAGGATTACCAGATCCTTGGATTCGTTTACTCAACACTCAAATTTCAAAATCAGAACAAGATTCACACCCAGCAGCAGCTCTTCAAGCAATTAAATTTTACAATTATTCGATAAAGAAAAAGCCTGTTGAAGAAGTTTTCAAGCCATTTGTTACTGAAGATTTAATTGAAGAAGAATCCCAAGAAATTGATCAAATTTTGATGAAAAAATATAAATCAAATCATTCCCAAAGTTCTAATTCTGCTAGCATTGACAGTCAGGAGCATACTGTGCCAGAGTTACCAAAAAAAATTAGTAAACCTCCGAAGCCACTTCCGAGAAAACATACCGAGCGTGTTGATAAAACTTTGACAGAAATTTTAGAAGATCTCAATGCTTATCAATTAGACGACAGTAGTTTGACGGAAGATAAAGAAACAATTGAAGAAGAAAGTCCTGTTCTTCGTAAAAAAAGTGACAGTTCATTAGAACGTATGACTGATGAAGAGGTGTATGAAGAATTGAGAAATATTTGTCAGTGTGACGATCCTAACAAACGCTTTGAAAAAACCAAAGAAGTTGGAGCCGGTGCATCAGGAACTGTATTTATAGCTACTGATTTAATCTACAATCAAAAAGTCGCGATAAAGGACATTGATTTGTCTAAACAGCCAAAGAAAGAACTTATTTTGACAGAAATAAAAGTTCTTAAAGAATTTCAACATCCTAATCTTGTTAACTTTTTAGATGCTTATATAGTTGATGAGCATTTATGGGTTGTTATGGAATTATTACAAGGAGGACCTCTTACAGATGTTGTTACTGAAACAGTTATGAAGGAAGTACAAATAGCCGCAGTTTGTCGGGAAGTTTTAAAAGCCATAAGTTTCCTTCATTCTAAGGGCATTATTCACCGAGATATTAAATCTGACAATGTTCTATTGGGAATGAATGGCGCTGTTAAAGTTACTGACTTTGGTTTCTGTGCCAATATTGATGGAGATGAAAAACGACAAACTATGGTAGGTACACCATATTGGATGGCTCCAGAAGTAGTCACTAGAAAGCAATACGGAAAAAAAGTAGACATCTGGTCTCTGGGTATCATGGCCATTGAAATGATTGAAGGTGAACCACCTTATTTAAAAGATACACCTTTGAGAGCATTGTATTTGATCGCTGCTATCGGGAAACCTTCCATTCCTCGTTGGGACAGTCTTAGTCCAACATTCCAAAATTTTTTAGAAAAGTGCCTTACTGTTGAAGTTGATGAAAGGGCTACAGCTGACGAATTATTAGCTCATCCTTTTCTTGAAAATTGCGCTGAACTTTCGTCACTTACTCCACTCATTCGAGCAGCTCAGAAAATTCTTCGCAAAGCATTCTGATATATAATCAACAATCTAAAAACATTTTTTAAAATTATATCAATGTGTGATAAATTTTTACGTCTAATTGGTAGTCAGGTTATCTAATTTCATGCCATCATTTTTATATGTTGATTGAGGTGCAATTAATAATACCATTAAATACACTAATTATTATATGTAAAAATTTTTTTTTTTTTTTTTTTTTTTTTTTTTTTTTCCCAATGATTGTTCTACTAAAATATATATGTATAGACTTTTTTAAATTTAAGAGTAATTTATAATTGTAAAAATGAATTCCATGTGAAAATGAAGAGTGTACTCTTCATTAGATGTATTAAATAAGAGTATTAAGTAATTGAATGGTTGAATGAATCAATGTATTAAACGTTTTATAAATATTTATGATTGCTAATTCGAAGTTTAAAAATAGTTTTTTTATGAAAATTTACTAACTATTATTATTTTAATGATATTAAAATATTAAATAAATTTACTTTAAAAAGCTTTAATATTGCTCAAATTTAAATTTTTTATAAGTGATTTACCAAGGACATTCAATATGTAAAAATTTTTATCAATAAATGATTCAGTTCGGTTCAATTTTTTCATTTAAGTTTATGATTTATTTTTTTATTATTTTAATTTTTTATTTAACTTAAATTATTTTTTGGATTAACACAGGTTTCAGGCGGGGTGAGTAATTTTACAAATTTTAAATGTTTAACAAATATTTTATTTACAAAGCATAATTATTTTTTTCTTAAAGTTGTTCCAATCATTTAAAATAAATTAGACGTCAACAAGTTTATTCAATATTGAATTGTACAATTGCATAATTAAAAAAAAAAAATTTCAATGTTACTTTATAAATTGAATTGCATTCGATTTTAATATTTTAATATAAGTTAAAAAAATTTTTAATTATTGAAATCAACAGCTTAAATGTTAAATATTACAAGCCAAATAAATTCTCTAAATTTATTTTTTTTTGACTTTTTTTCTAACTTTCAAATGTTCAACCGTTTATTTAAATATCGATATACATTTTCCTAATTAACTTCTCAATCTTAAAAATAAATCATAGGTTCATCTAGATTTTATCCTATAAATTAACATGTTTTAACATGGTTATTACTGAAATTATAATCAAAATCAGTGATGTATTAATATATATGTAGATGACAATTGTATACTCACCGATCATTGAGACCGAGGTACAATAGTTAATGATTGCTTCCAATAGAACGGAATGATGGATTTTCTAGTCTCGATCGGAGAATTGATAAGAAATTAGCAGCTTGATCTTCACTAATTGCTCTACTGTCGTAAGACAGAGTGGCACTCATCATCGATTTCTTTCTAAGACTAGTATCTAAAAAAAGTTAAAAGTTTTATTAATACTATCATTATTTATGTAGCGAAGATGATATTAACATAATAATTTACCTAAAACATCACGACCTGTTCCAACAGCAAGTATGGCTGTTTGAGGAGGATTTATAATAGCTGAGAATTCTTTGATTCCAAACATTCCAAGGTTGGAAATTCTGAAAACAAATTACTCGATATGTAAATTTAAAAAATAACTTTATTGTAAAAAAAGAGTAAATATTTACTTACGTAAATGTACCACCTTGAAATTCGTTAGGTTTTAAAGTACCTTTTCGAGCTTTGTCAGCTAATGATTTTACGTCGTTTGAAATATCTGTTAAACTTTTTTTAAGTGTATCGAAAATAATTGGCGTTATTAGACCAGTAGGTGTTGAAACTGCAATTGATACATCGACATTTGGTATACGGGTGACCTATAAAAAAATATATTAGCGAATTATCTATCTAATTAAGAGAGTAAGTAAACCCGATTCGATGGAAGTTCAGCAAATAAAAGCTCAAGCCAAAGAAGAAAGATCTAGGTAAATAAAATTAATTTTAAATTTATTCAATTAATAAAATGATTAAATATCATAATTGTTCTTTTAAAAAAATAAAACTCCAAAGGATGTAAATCATTCAAATTTTTTTAAACTTTTATGCTTTAAATTTTTTTCATTTAGGCGACAGATAGAAAGGAATAAATTGGCAAAAGAAAAGCAATTACGTGAAGCTGCTGAAAAAGAAAAAGCTGTCATGGAACAACGATTACTTCAAAATCAAGAAGAAATTCGTCTAGCAAATGAAGCTATGGTAAGATGAAAATGATTTATAACTCTCAAGTCTCTTTATTGTTATTTATATAATTAAGAGAGTAAGGAAAATTTTGTCTCCGGCGTATTTATATTATAAAATGAGTTTTTTAAATTAAATTTAGTATCAATGGAAAGGTCTTGACCTGAATTTGTGCCTTTTTGATGTTTTATATTTTTTTCAGCAATAGTTAATTTATTATGATAAATTTTCGGAGAAGTTATAATAAGATTCGAATTTCACGATAAATGTAATTTGTTTATTGATTTAATTTGTTTTGTATATGTGAATGTGGATATAGGTCAAAAATTAATTTAAGCATATAATTTAGAGACTAAGAAAAACTTTGTAACGGGTATATTCTTATCGTAAATTGGTTTTGATCTTTTTTCAGCGATAGTCACTTATGATTTAAATAATTTAGAGAGTCTAGGAAAAATTTTGTGATGAGTATATTATTATTTTTAAAGGAATTTTTATAGTTAAGTTTGGTATCAGAAAGGTCTTGGTAAGAATTAGTGCCTTTTTACGGTCTTATATACACGGTGAGAAATTTCTGTAGAAATTTACTATGCATACGTAATAAGACTGAACCTTAATGACTCAATTCAAAATATTACCATAAAAATTTAAGAATATCATATTGTACCAATCAATATTTACTAGGGACCATAGTAAATTTGACCATGCAACTGTTACATAAACATATATAAAAAATTTTCGTAAACTGACAGAACAAAAACTGTTAGTGTGCTTAAAACTTTTCATTATAGTTTCATAGTAAAATTTCTGTTGCTCAGTCGACAATAAAAATTTATAAAAAAGTTTCACATTTAGTCACGTGTACTCGGTTTAAATTTAAAATTGTGACTATGAAATTTTCAAATGTCCCATAGTAAACGTATGCGTGTCAGTCGCGACGCGCGCTCTTTCATTTTTTCGTGCTGCTTTGTTTTGTCAACATAAGTCTACAGACGCTATCAGTAGTGGTTAACGGTGTTATGAAAATTGCAATAAACATTAAGTTTTAAATAAATATTAGTTTATAAATCCATCAACACATGAATAGTTAATGAAAATTTGTAAGATTCATAAATAATAAAATATTTAATAATTTACCGTGAAAAATTAAAATGAAAACAAACATTTGATGGTTAACCTGCAACCGACACTTCTAATAATAATAAAAAATAATTTAAAAGTTATATATTGTGTTTATAATTATTCATAATAAAATTAACTGCCAAAATAAATCCTACGTTCATTGTTAAAAATGAAAAAAAAAATAAAAAAAACTATATTTTAAAAAAATATTTTTAAAAATTATTGCAAACAAAAAAAATCTTGTTTGGTTTGATATTTTTTTTGATTGCTAAAAACGTTTTTTACTCCAAAATTTTTTATTTTTTACAAACGTTTTCTTATTTTTTTTGCTATAGTACATTCGGAAATTTAAATTATTGCATATTTCATTTTACTATGGTACATTTCAATTTCTACCATTTACTATGTCTGATTTCATTTGTTTCGGAAATTACTATAGGCCATTGTAAAATTTTATTCTGAGTCAATAAGGTTCACTAGTAATATGCACCATTGTAATATCTAAAATCCATGCAGAATAAAAAATAATGGAAATTTTTCACCGTGTATTTTTCAGTGACAGTCAATTTTTTTTGTTAAGTTTTTGGAGGAGTTCTGAATAGTTATTTGGTTCTATAAATATTTTCCATCAAAATTATCCATTAAATTATTTGTAATTCATTCTGTGATATCACTATTGATTTTAAATTTTATCCAAGCTTTGTATAGTGTTGTTATAAATATCAAAAAATCATTAAGCCAAAGTTTTCTAATTCATAATCCGTAATTCTTGACAGTCGCATAGTGATTGCAGATTACTAGTTATAATTAAAACAAATAAAAATAGTTGATACTCACTTGTTCATTTTTATAAATTGAATTTATAGGCGGACATTGAATGAGCGATTGAGCGACAGCTTGTATAACAAAGTCATTCACGGAAACTTTCAAGTTTTCGGCTTTGAGTTCACTTCGCAATTCATTGAGTTTGTCAATATTTACATCAATCGTTATGTATGAATGAGGAATACTACTCTATTTAAACGTAATAAAATTTTTTACTTTGCTGATTAATAATTAATAATGACAAATTATGAATCTTTCTATACCTTTGATTCTCCTAGACGTTTCGCAATTACAGCTCTAATATTGGAAACTTCATGATCGGTATAAGTCGATGGACCTGATTTTGGTGGTGCTGAGATTTGTGTTTTGGTAGTTGGAGCTTGCTTACCGGTAGCCGATGGTTCATCTAAAAACAGTGAATCAATTTAGTTTAAGAAATTACAGTAAACTTTCAAGTAATACTAAAGTAAAACGAACCAGCTTTTAAGAACACTTTTTGAATTTTATTGCTTTCGATATGCGCCAAAACATCGCTTTTTAGCAATCGATTAGGACGTCCACTACCTTTGATAGAACTGCTACTGATTGCGTATTCTTCTAAGATTCTCTTTACAGCTAAGCCGTAAACTCTGAAATAATTAAAATTTTTATCAAAACGAAAGTAATTTAAAATACTTTTTTTTTTTCATTATTTTATAGCATCACTTATTGATAGTAAATTAAAAATTATTTGATTAAAAATGTAATCCATACTAGATAAAATTTGATGAGCCATTATCAATCAAGTATTAAAACTTATTAATTTTTTAAAATACATACTGATCGCTTGGAGCAGGTTGTCCACTTTGTGACGGTGCAGCTTTTGGTGGTGCAGCAGTACTTGACCCTTTAGCGACTGGTTTTGTGGATGTCGGTATAACGGCAGACTTCCAGTCCATTCCTTTCTCGACTGTTACTGCAATTAATTGACCAACTTCGACCTGAGATCCCTCTTTAACCTGGATAAGTTGTAAGTTATTTTCTAATCATTGTTCAATTCTGATATTAAGGGGGATAGCCACTGTGATAATTCGAAGAAAAACTTTATTTGCTTTAAACAAAGTTTATGCATTCAAAAATATGTGTATAAAATTTTGGATAGAAATTTTGAAAATTTTCGGAGTTGCAGTCATTTTAGCGAGAGCAGGTCGACCGATCGTTTTCGATCAGCGCTCCGATAAAAATGTCCGAATCCGTTGAAAAATGAATTGTAACGTCAATAAAAAGATTAATAAAAAAAGTCATGGACACCACCGGAGATAAGGAGGAAGAACCTTCACATGACTCAAGACGATAGTTTAATTCAAGTATAGATATTTCAAGAGATAAATGATTTTAGGGTAATGTAAAGTAAAATAGATTGACAACTTGAAACGCGTTTTTCTCCAAATGACTTTTTTCAAACTGGTCGCATCAATAATTCAAATAAATATCAACAAATTTTCAAAATTTTGTTTTATTGATAAAATTTAGCTAATCATAATCTATCTAATAAAGTTATTTTTATTAGAGGGGGGCTCAGCCCCCCAACCTCCACCGGGGCTTTGCTCCTGGACCCCAACTTCGGGTCACCCACCATGTATGAGTGTATGAGACGTCATACACTCACCACGTATCTGCTCAAAAATAAATTTAATAGCTACAATCTTAAAAATTCATCATACATACAAGATATTTTGCTAAGATTGCATCATCCTCCATTTCAAATGTCATAACTGCTTTATCTGTTTGAATTTCAGCAACAGCATCACCGGGAGATATTTCGTCTCCTTCATTTTTTAACCACTTAACAATAGTACCTGAAGTCATTGTAGGTGATAATGCTGGCATTGCAACGTTAGTTCTGTTAAAAAAGAAAAGTAAAAATAAAAATCATTAACATAGAATATTCAAGTGATGTAATCAAAAATCAATTTCAGATTTTTACTGGCCAGGAGGAGGTTCAACTACTTCATTGCTACTGCTCGAAGGTGCTGAAGCTGGAGCTGAGGCTGAAGCAGAACTAGCATCTGGTTGCCCTGATGCATCAGACATCTCAATTGATTTCCAATCCTCATCAGGTTCGACTGTCAGAGCAATCACAGTTCCGACTTTTATATCTTTCGTTCCTTCAGCAGCCTAGAAAGCAATATTAATGATTGAGATATACAATTAATTTAATAAAATTAAAAAAATATGAAAGTTCTTACAATGATTTTGGCCATAATACTTTCTTCTTCTGTTTCGAAAGTCATAACAGCTTTATCTGTTTGAATATCAGCGATTGCATCACCAGGTTGAATTGGATCTCCTTCTTTTTTTAACCATTTTACTATGGTACCGGATTCCATAGTGGGTGAAAGAGAAGGCATCGTTATTTCTTTCCCCTTGACTAAAAAAAACAATAAAAATTATTAATAAATAACAATAAAATAAATTACATCAAAGTTAGCAGTCACTTAATTTTATTTAATAAACAAATTTGTTCCAAAAAATTATTATTAAAAAATTGCATTTTTAATTTTTTTAAATTTCTACAAATCAATTTTTTTGCCATAATTTATCTGTAATTAGTTTTTATGAAAATTATAGAGTTTAATGATACTAAAATTGAGACATCTAATAATGTTGAGAACTTTTTTTAACAAATAAATTTTCACAAGAAAAACTTATTTAAAAAATTTCATCTCAAATATCCTAAAAAATTAAAAATGAAATTTTTTAAATAATTTTCTAGAACTATTGTCTGCTAATTCCAGTGTCATTAAGTTTAAAAAAAATTTATTTTTATTTTAAACTTTATTTCATGCATGTCATCTAAAAAACTGAAAGTTAAAATAGAGTATGATATGTTGCTATTGTTTTAAATTGTTGGTTTAATAATTTAATTTAATTTTGATTACAACTAGTGAGCTTGATATTTAATTTTGAATAACTATGCATGAAATTTGATTGCATAACTAAGTCAACAGCTGAATTTCTGAATTAAATTACTCATAATTTTTAGTTTTTTAATAATTAAAAAAATTCTGATAATTGCGAGTTCTAAAATTTAATGAAAATAACTTTTTTTTTATACTAGTAAATAAAAATAATAGTAATATGATTTGTGTCAATTGATATTATAATCTCACACATATCATTAATTGATTTAAAAAAAATATTCAGAGTTAAATAATTACCATTTAATAGCCGACTGGTATGGAGACATAATTGATTATATTTAACAGGTAAAACAAAACGTGACACTAAATTATATGTATATTTCGAAGATATAAACCCTACTGTAGTTCTAATCATTTTCTCTGCTGAATAGGTTAAAAGTGTATTTTTTCATATGTCACTGAGATATGAAAGGTTATTAAAGGTTGTATTTTAAGTTTACATACACACACATATATTTACTGTCATTGATAATCCTAACACTATTTTCTTTAGTTGTAACCTCATGATGACGCTTGACGCTAGCTTTGAGCGTCAAACTATAGCTCCACCTAGCTGAAATAAATAAAGACATATCCAGCGTCAAATGCCAGCGTCAAATTAAAAATCAGCGGCGAAAAATGTATGAATATCGAAAGTCGATATCTCGAGATATACCTAGAAGCTAGTTCTTAACCTAATTTTTTATAAAAACACATGGTAATAGTAAAATAACTTATGACAACAATAAATGTTAAACATTAATGAAATAATTACATCAAATTTAAGTGACTTATCGAAATTTCAATGGCAGATGAATATGATTATCAATTGTGGATTTATCAGTGTCAAAAAATAATTCGTCAAGCGCAAATAAAAAAAAAAATTCGACGTAAAAGGATCATTGTTGCTTTATTATGCAATGAAATAGTTATCCAGAGATCTAAAAAAATATACACCAAAGAAATTTTGGATCCATCCTTTATTTAAATTACGACGAGAGCATGGATTTTTCGAAGCCGTCTTCCCAACTCTTTCTTCATACTCTGAAAAAATTGAAAATTATATTCGAATGACAGCTGTACAATTTGAGCATAAATCAATACAATTAATATTGTTCATTGTTATAATATTCAGTTATTTTGAAAAATTCAGGTACTAACCTAATAATGGATAGCAATAATAATTATTGTCGATGTAATGATCCGCATATTTTTTCAAACAACCGTGATCTTGATAATTTTCACAGATTGTCTCGCACATACCACAAGTGAAAACAACTTTCATTTCCTAAATATTAAAATAATTGATTACTTTTTCATATAAAAATAATTTAACCAAATTTTATCCAAACATTTTTCCCACATTTATTGTTTCCATTTTAAATAATGTATTACTTACATCGACGAAATCTTCAAACAGTGCCATTGCATTTGCCTTCTAAAATTAATATTATTCTATATTTATTCAATATTCAAACAGACATTTATTTAACACAGAAATAAATAATTTGGCTTCTTAAACTTTGTCAAAATCGATTATTTTCGAGTTCGATTATATTATTTGTAAATTGACGCTCCACCCTCAGCATAAAAAGCTAAACCGAGTTTAGCTTTTTACGATTTGACGCTACTAAGTTTTTTCCAGGTGGCAGCACGGCCTAAATTAACCACGTGACCCAATTTGACGCTCATAACCAGCGTCAAGCGTCAGCATGAGGTTACACCTTTTATCAATTGATTTGAAAATAGAATATAATATAAAAGGGGACGGGGACACTTTGCTAACAATATGGCGGCGGTTAAAAATTTTATGTTGGCTATGCTAGCTATGCAGTGAAGGCGCGCAAATAATTCGAATCCGAACAAAAACAGTTTCACTGTAAAAAAATCGCGCCAAATCCACGTTCATAAGACTATTAAGAAAAAAAAATTTGTTTTTTTCTTTACAAAAATATATAAAATAAAAAAATAAAAAAATCCAAGTAACCGATATGATTACTTATGATTTTCGGAAGTTAAAAAAAATTTTGTTATAAATTTAAAAATTAAGAAAAAAATTTTGGAACGTATTTAGTGTGCGCGGTTGCAAAATATTTTACTTTTAATGAAATTCGTAAAATCTATTTACTAGGACTTTAAAAAAATTGAAATACACAATGACGCACACCAAGTACGTTCCAAAATTTTTTTCTTAATTTTTAAATTTATAACAAAATTTTTTTTAATTTCCGAAAATCATAAGTAATCATATCAGCAGTATGGTGCAACTTTGGCGCATCCCACTCCTTTGAGGTGGGGGTAATGTGTGTGTGTATGTGTGAGTCCGCAGCGCTAGCAGTAGTAGTAGTAACGGTAATATAAACTATTGCAAGGTCGCTGAGCTTGCAAATTGCTAGTAGTAGAGGCTCTTATTAAATAATAATAATTATTATAATGTACATATACATTATATATGAATATATATATATATATATATATATATATATATATATATATATATATATATATATATATATATATATATATAATGGATAGTATATAATGGATAGTATATATGTATATTCACTTACCTTTTAGCGATAAACAATTAATTATGATATAATTTGTAATATTAATAATTCTATTGATAAACGAAAATCTTACTGATCGTATACCTACACTTTATGCCTTATTAGTAGTAGTAGTAGTAGTAGTAGTAGTAGTAGTAGTAGTAGTAGTAGTAGTAGTAGTAGTACTAGTAGTAGTAGTAGTAATGTAAGTTATCGCAAGGTCGCTGAGCTTGCAAATACTTTGTATATGTATATTCACTTACCGTTTAGCATTAAATAATTAATTATTATATAATTTATAATCTTAAATAATTCCATTGATAAACGAAAATCTTACTTACCGTATACCTGCATATCAGATCTTATCCCAGTCAGCATCCAAGTCAGAAAGATTTCAGTATGAAGTCTTTTAAAAAACTTCTTATAGAAGTCCTAATGTGACGTCTTAAGGAGCTCTTTTTTACGAGGTCAGAACTAAGAGCTCTTAATGAACTCATAAGTTTGGAGTCAATTTTCTGACATCTAACTGAGTCCCTTTTTTGGACTTCTTTTTGAGTTGCGTATAATGAGCTTATATATAGACATTATAAACAAAAGCACAAATTTCTTTTTAATATAAAGCTGTCAAAATCTTATTCATTTTTCATTTATTACTTTCCTGATTGAGAAATTAAATTGAAAATGATTAAAAATAATTCGAATTAAATGATTTAAAACAATTTGAATAGATTAATATATAGATATACACTTGGCATAGGTTAACTCATTTCTCTTAATCCAGGTTAATTAAATTTTTCAAAAATTTTAAATTATATTATGAAGTAATAGGCAATAATGTTAAAATCTGGTTCGTAATCAAACTAATTTAGATAAAATAATAAAATTGGATTCTAATCTGAAAAAGTTATGTGAACTTTCTACATTTAAGGAGTACTTTGCATGTATCAATTTTAAACATTTTATTCGAATTTAACGATATCTTATAACTATATACTTATTAATTATTGTTGAATTTTTAATATTCATTAATTTATCTATTAGATTTTATATTGTGAAAAGTAAACAAAATTTATATAGGCTATTTAAAAAAATATTACAGGTAGACTTTTGAATATTTTTTAGTATATAAATATTCGTAAAAGTTACTTTTTCTCTATCGATACACAGTATCAAATAGAATAAATAATATAGACAATGATCGCAACATTTCATCACTATATAAACTCAGCTTATAAGAATAATGAGATGTGTAACGACATATCGTTTGAACAGCGTAGGGGGTTAGGTATCGATCTAGCACGCTCGCGACTCGGGTTCGAATCTTAGTTACGGCAATTGTGATTTTCACTTTCTCTCTTTAAACCGACAATATTAGGTCTAGCTAAAATAATAAACATTCGAAATCAGCATCGGTGCTTCATGAAACTCTGAATTATTTTTCATAATTTACTTTTACTATTATTATTATTATTATTATTAATATTATTTTTGTTGTGTTCTTATTATTGTTATCATTATAATAGCGTATAGAGATCAAAAATCATTCATTTGTGCGAGTTCAGAAAAAAGAGCTCGTTTTGATGAGTTCTTAAAGTCTACAATAAGCGGCGCATTCGACCTCTTGAGAAGGTCTTAAAGACGTCTTTTAGACGTAGACTCTGACGTCCAAATCAGAAATCTGAGCTCATTCGGAATAACTTAATACGTCATTTTGCTATCTGGGATTTTAAGGATAATGAAGGGATTTTTTCTTATTAGCTATTATAATAATATTCATAATAAGCATAAATTATCAATACATGTATTATTAGTTATTGATACATAAGTTTTCGCAGAATACAGTCCCTTGCGGTTTTACAATCATTCTGAAAACACTCTGGAATTATTTAGAAATTATTCTGTAACCTCGATGATTCTTGAGTAATTTCAGAGTTAAATTGTTTCCTTTTTTCAGAATATTTTTGAAGTTAAATCAGAACGAATTCATAGTATTTTCATAGTTTTTTTAGTGAAACCATAAAATTTAGGCAGGTTACTCCGAATTGTTTTCAGAGTGAAGTCAGAGTAAATTATAAATCGATTCAGAATAAATTTATGATATTTTATGGATAGATGCATAGTTTTTTCGGAGTTACACCAGCGTGAATCCAAAATATTGTTACAGTGAATCTAGACGAAATTTCGGCTTATTCTAAAATGAGACTAGTGAACGCTTAAATATTATTTTTGCTCTATTTTAACGATTGTATGAAAAGAAAAAATATTTTCTCTACTCTTGTCATAAATTCGAAGTAGAATTTATGGTTCTTTGGAAAATTAACGGTAAAATTTCGTATATTTATTTAAAAAATAAAAAGTATTCACTTTTTCAATGAGATAACCATCTCATACAACGGAGGGTCCTGCAATTCCCTACTTAATTTGAACTCTTGAAATATTATGTCTCCCCGGGAAAAAATGATCAGATCTGATCAGACATGAACAGGCATGAGTCTTCAGGTCTGATCAGGTATGAAAAATGACCGGGTCTGATCAGACCTGGCCAGGCATGTTCAGGTCTGATCAGATCTGTTCATGTCTGACTCGATCAGGTCCATAAAAAATCGGTGCCGACGGGGATTCGAACCGTACACCTCGCGCTCTTCAGACTGACACTTTACCTCTTGACCAAATGATTCATCTTAACTTGAGAGTATCTTTCGAGCTACTTCAAGTAATTCAAATTTTATACATGATTTATCCTTATAGTTAACGGAGTTCTATACCTAATTTATTAATTATTAATAATTAATCATATATTACAGTGATTTATTCGGAACGGCTATGTATTTTTTTTCGCTCCATTAACATATGGTTCTACACTGAGAGAGAATTTTATTCAATAGTAATAAAACAGTTTATTTGGACTTGAAAAAAAATTTAGTTAATATTAATAAAATTATATTTCATATAAATAAAATTATATTAGTATTTAATAAAATTTCATAAGTATTTAATAAAATTTTCTTAAATACTAATATGTGTTTATTAAAATAACCACGAACGACGCTTTCGTTTGCTGTCATTAATACGAATATTAAGTCATTAAAAGAAATAATCTCAAAAAAAAAAAAAATTAATATTCATCAATTAATTATAATATATTCAAATATATTTTCACAGTAAAGTCTTTTAATAAATAGTATTAAGATTTTTTAACAAGACATCCTAACCTAACCTATTTGTTTACTTCATGACGAATCACATGTAGAGATTTTAAATAATAAAAATAAATAAATATTCGATTGAATTTATGAAATCATAGTCTTTATTTTTAACAAATGCGTCCCTACACCCGGGAAAAAATGATCAGGACTGATCAGACCTGTTCATATCTGATCAGGCCTGAAATTAGACCTGAGCAG